>NC_056526.1:111499128-111507097 GCF_019175285.1 Sceloporus undulatus
TGGAAATAAATTCCATTAAGGTCCACTGACCTTTAGTCTCAGAGCATGTTTAGATGACATTGCAAAAGAAACTGCAGAGCCATCTCCTGCTACTATATCATATAAAGAGTAAAAATGTATCTGTAAGAATTTTTTTTTGCTATGCAACAATTAAATAATTACATGAATTCTTGCTGTAAGGCTTTACCACATAAGCTCTTTTCTCACAGTAGTCATGTTAGTTTTTTTTTTAAAAGGTGGGAAAGATGTATCCTTTCAGAGCAGCCATTACTATACTTCTTCTCAGGCACGTGACTGGGGCTGCTGCCCTCCCATCACACTCTATTCCTGGGTCAAGACTACCTCCCTGTCTTATGCCTTACTCAGCATGTCTTTCAGTTATAGAAAGGTGGGAGGGGGCAGACAATAAATCAGGCTGCTTGGGAATAGTGAGAAGGAGGGAGGACATGAAAGAGAAGGGGACAGTGGCCTGAAACAGATGGGCCAAAAATGCAGTTTCTGGCTGTGTTTGGGGTATAGGGTTTAGATGACGCATGGCCTGCATGGAGAGGGAAACCGCGTTGGACCCACATCTTATCCAAAGAACCGGGCCAAAAAAGAGTGGTAAAATACTGCTCCAATTGCTGGCCTGGTTCAAAACTGCAGTGGTGGTGCATGCAGTTGCCGTGGCCCCAGTGCAAATAGTGCCGGCACAGCCATGGACTGCATTTTTCATCCTTTCTGTTTTGGGCCACTGTCACCATATGACTGCCAATCATGCAACTGCCATAGCAGTGATGTTTTGCACCTAGGGGCTTGTGCAACTGTGACATCACTGATGAGTTTCCTGCATCAATGAAAAGGGACAGGCTGGGGACAGAGCAGCTACAGGTCAAAGGAAGAATCATGTAATAAGTACAGTGGGCCCTTGGTATCTAGGGTTTGGTTCCAGGACACCCCCCATGGATACCAAACTCTGTGAATGCTGAAGTCCCATTAAGTACAATGGAGTAATCAAATGGTGTCCCTTATATAAAATAGCAAAATCAAAGTTTGCTTATTGGAATTGTTCTATATATATTTGAATATTTTCAAGCTGTGGATGCTTGAATCCTTGGATAAAAAAATCCATGGATACAGAAGGCCAACTATATCACCACAGCCATTTTCCCCCTGGTTTGTGGTTTAAAAACCACATGTAGTCATCTCCATAGAAGCCTACATAGATCATAGAATCATAGAATTGTAGAGTTGGAAGAGACCACAAGAGCCATCTCTCCTAAAGAAAATTCTCTCCTAAAGGGGGATACAGTGTATCCAAACTTTCTCTTTTTTCACACAAGTCTTTTTTACCCTTCCCCTTCATCCTTTTCCTATTTTGTTTTTAATTCTTCTTTCTGAAGCAAAGGGAAATATGATTCCCATCCTACACACACACTCCATATAGAGGGGGGAAATGGACCCACATACAGTGTACTCATCATAGTACCATGTCTCCAACTGACACCACTCCTGCAATTTGTACCTTCTGCATAATGTTTGATAGAGAAACCTGTCTGCTTATAGGTGCACCCATATGTGTGCACCTATAAACAGGTTACTCTATCAAACATTACACAGAAGGCACAAATTGAAGGATGTCAATTACATAGAGAGATGAGCTGAACGGTAGGAATGTAGGTTCTCATTTCAGAAACTGGCTAAGGAGAATGAAAACAATTTAGAAAATGACATGATTGAAGCTGTAACGTTCCTGCACAGGGTGACACCCAATGTAGGGGGCGAGATTTCTAGAAGGTGTAACTTCTGGCCCCAGGACTTCCGGCAGGGTTTCTGGAGCAGAGGGTGCATGGGAGCACCCAGGTGGGCTCGAGGAACATCAGCCCGGGCCGGAGAGTCATCCGCACAGGCTAGAGTGGAACCCACAAGGGCTGGAATAGCAGCCTCTAGGGCCAAAGCAGCACCTGTGCGGCATTCAGTGGTGCCTACAAGGCCCTGAGTGGCACCTGCACAGCCTGAGGTGCACCTGAGCAGCCCTGAGGATTGACAGTGGGGGTGAAGCAGCAACTTTGGGCTGAAGCAGCACCTGCAGGGGGGCAGGGAGCCAACTGGTTGTCAACCCCCCTTCTGGGGTGTCACCCAGTGTGGCCTGCAACCCCCCCTCCCAGTGATGCTATTGGACTGAAGCAATGTGATTACATTTGTTGTGAATGCTGATAACTGTAAAAATGTGGGGCAACAGTTGTGAAAACAAATATTGAATGAGACAAATTATTTCAGCTCAGCCTCAGTTTCAAGCATCTGGCATATGGTTCATTTCACATGAACTGTACAAACTCACTATGGACAACTGATTATATGGGGCCAAAACTAACATTTGCCATAGATTGCAGTAACTGTAGCTGGTGCTTCCACCATCTGCCATTGGATAAAATTAATTTTTACCAAAGTTTCTATCATAACAGATCTATGTGCATTGTACATCCAAACACATTTTACAGACTTTTAAAAATCTGTTTTCATAATTAGCTCCCCGATTGCAATAGCTGTGAACTGACAATTCTTTCTCTCTCTCTTGCTCACACAGCATTACTTTCTCTCTGTTCTTTCCCTCCCTCTTTTTAAAAGAAGGTTGTGAATAGAGGGTAGAATGTCAAATAATTTCACATATGGAGAGGTTTTCTGTGTTTAGTGTCACAACGGCAGTGCTATATTTAAACACAGGAGGGTTATACTTAATTATAGATGGGGCAAAATTCTTTGACAGTTTTAATGGATTTCCTTTTTCTCATTTGAATATCAGCACTAGGAATAATACTCTCAAAATGATCCTAAAAATCAAGCAGGCTTCTTTTTATATGCCTAATAGCTACCTTTGAAGAAGAATACACCATGTTGAGCTTTAAAAAATTGACAATATTTATTTAAACCACAAAAGAGCTTATGTAGCTTTGTGATTACGGACAGGAAAGAATATTAGAAAAAGAAAAGTTAGGAAGGGGTGTTGAGAGAGGGAAGGAAAAAAGCTTCAAAGTAAGCAAAAATATGTGTCAGTCACAGACATTAAAGCTGGCTGTTCTTAAACTCCAGCAGCTAAGCCATGGGCAGGAAACAAGAAAATGATGAGGCAGGGAGAATGAAATCCATATGGATGTTAATGTTTAGCAACCTTTTCTTGAGTTAACCCCCCCCCCAACCCCACAAATGATTGCTCTAAAATCAGGGAAAAGGGGGAAGGTAGAAGCAAATTAAAAGCCTGAAATGTGCTGAATTTCATCCTTATGGAAGAATATATATTCAGACAATGTTTTATATTTAAATGTGTTTTTAAAGTGGTTTTCTTTAAGAGAGAGAGACAGGTTTAATACTTAACTTTACATGGAACATTGAAACAGATTTGTGTTATTTTCTGCTCTCCAACAAGAAACCACAGGGGTGGATCCTGGTATAAACATGGCAGCCATTAATACAAACCTTTTCAATACAATCATTGCCAGGTAACTGGCTTCCTGCCCATGGGAGACTCTGGAGATGAGAAGCTTGAATGTTGTTATTACTGAATATTGCTGTGGCAGCAGGTTGACTGACAATCCTCATTAGGCAATCATTAATACAGTGTCCTTTGTAAGCATCATTTGGAAAAGTCATCAGCCTTAGCTGACTAGATTTAAAGTGAATGGCACTTGTATCTATGAAGAATAAAAACTACTAGTATCTGCAACTGGAAATCAGGTGCACTGATCCCAAAGAAGCCTCCACTGAAGGAGGTATTCATAAGACTATAGTCTAATGTTATGCATGTTTACATGAAGGCATTCCCCCATAAATTCAGTTCCATATGCAGCTCAATTCTGTGTGTGCTTAATTGGAAATAAATCTCAAATATTGGCTGTTATTAACTCTAAATCCAGTAACCAGTGTCTCTTAAATAGCCTCACTACTATAGAGTAAGGATTTACTCCCAAAGGGCTGGTCTGGATCTATTATGAGAATGAATTTAGCACTAGGAGAATATGGCTATATTCATACTTTAGCATTATGAGGATGGGTCTAGCCTCCTGCTCATGGTGAATATATGAGGCCACTGGGACATTACACTCCTTCTCATCTTGCTATGGCAAAGCTGGGAGTCTTGGAGGTTTCCAGATGATGGATTGCAGATCTCATAATCTCACCCTCCTGGATATGTTAGCTAAGGCTGCTGCTGAGATTTATTTATTTATTTTTCTTTATATACTTCCTTTCTCCTCAATAACGGGACTCAAGGTGACTTACAGCATATTAGAAACAATAAATATTAAAACTATACAGCCCCTCCCCAATAAAGGTATAAATATAAAAGTGATTTTAAAACAACTAAAAATGTGTATAGTTAAAAACCATTAAAAGTCATTAAAAGACTATCAAAAATAACAAAATGGTGCAGTACTCCATTAAAAGCTCATCACAATCAATTTCTAAAAGCCTGACAGATTAAGAATGTTTTTATTTGCCAGTGAAAGGAAAGCAAGGAAGGATTGATTCCAGTTTCTTTAAGGAGGGAACTTCAAAGTCTGGGAGTAGCCACCAAGAAGGCCCTTGTTCCCATTCAATGAGCCTGAGAAGGTAGTGGGATGAAGAAAAGGGCCTCTCCCAAAGATAATGAAACTCTAGTGGGCTCATATAGTGAGATGCGGCCCAACAAAACTTTGTTTTGGTTGAGAGAGGGGGACACACCAGCTCCATCAGGCCTAGCTAGAATAAGAAGAAGGCCCTTTCTCCATCCACCATCATCCAGCCTCAGAGGGACAGAGAGGGTTAGGCCAGCTCCCCCAGCCCTAGCCAGAGTAAGAAGAAGACCCTCCCTCCATCTGCCATCATCTGGTTTCAGAGGGAGAGAAGGTCAGGCTAGCTCCATCAAGCCTAGCCCAGAATTAGAAGAAGGCCCTCCCTTCAGTCCATCTGCCATGGTCCAGGCCTTAGACTTTATCACTGTCCCCACCGCCATTCTCTTCTCCTTTTGTGTCATGTCTTTTTAGAATGTAAGCCTGAGGTCAGGGAACTATCTAATTAACAATTTGTGAGCTGTTCTGAGATGAAGAGTGGGGTATAAATACTCCAAATAAATCAATAAACAACATCAGGAAGGCTACAAGTGATTCCTATCATAGTGCTGAAGCATGGTTTACCACTGCATGAAAAGGCAGCTACAATATATTCACTTACTGATTTCCAATAAAGAAAACTTTAACAACTTTCCAAACTGTGTTCTGTCCATATCTATGTTGTGTGCCTTCAAGTCATTTCTGATATATTGGCAACCAATACTTGAACGTATGATGGGATTTTCTTGGCATGATTTGTTCAGAGGAGATTTGTCATTGCCTTCTACTCAGGCTGAGAGAATATGACTTGTCCAATGAGTTTCATGTCCCAGCGGGAAATTGAACCCTGATACCTACACTCACATTCCAACACTCAAACCATTATGCCACAATGACTCTTGTGCTGCTACTTCTGAATGCAAGATCAGTGAATGGGATAACTGCTGCTATTCAGGACTTGATCTTGGAAGAACAAGATGACCTGGCATGTATAACAGAGACCTGGTTGATTGAGGTTGGGTGGTGGTGGTAATCTCTTTCAGCTTTGGCCACCAGGCCTATCTGTGCAGCAGCAGGCAAGCCTTGTGGGGCGGGGAGGCGGCATTGCATTGGTCTCTTGTGATTCCATCCCCCATACCAGATGCCACCCACACAGTCTACATGTTTTGAGTGTGTGTACATAAAGGTGAATAGCTGGGATGGAATAGGGATTCTGTTGGTGTACCATCTATCCTGTTGCTCAACAATCTCCCTTCCTGAGCAAGCTGGGGTGGTCTCAGGGTTGGTGTTGGAGTCTCCTTGTCCATTAGTGCTGGAGGACTTCAACATCCATGATGAGACTGCCCTTTCAGGAGTGACTGAGGATTTCATGGCCTCTGTGACAATCATGGGTCTGTCCCAAGTGGTAATAATAATAATAATAATAATAATAATAATAATAATAAATTTTATTTTTACCCCACCTTTCCATAAATATGATCAAGGCGGCTTACAAAATTTAAAACATTACAATACAGGATAAAAAAATTCAATATAAAGGGTAAAAACATTACTACAAGGAATAGGAACAGGAAATCAATAAAATACACATGTCAAGGGCAAAGAGAAAGAGAAATCAATTTGCAATGGTCCGGGGTCGAAAGGGAGAATAAGGGGCAGGAAAACGAACAATTTAACTAAGGTGGGAAGGCTCAGGATCATTGGAGAGGTAAAAGCCACCACATATGTCTTGGACTCTTGTCCTTTTTGACTTATTAAAGAGGCCTGAGGGGGACCGGCTGAGTGGGTGAAGGAGGTAGTCAATGCCTACTTACAACAAGACAGACTTCCAACTTGCCTAAATAAGTCAGTTGTGAAACCTTTGTTGA
Organism: Sceloporus undulatus; assembly: GCF_019175285.1. Classification (NCBI taxonomy): domain Eukaryota; kingdom Metazoa; phylum Chordata; class Lepidosauria; order Squamata; family Phrynosomatidae; genus Sceloporus; species Sceloporus undulatus. Next base: position 111,505,559 of record NC_056526.1, read on the forward strand.
AAAAGCCATCCCTGAATCCCACTATAATGAATAACTATCAAGCAGTGCCCAGCCTACCATTTTTGGCAAGGTATTGGAACGTGTGGTAGCTTCCCAGCTCCAGAGGCTTTTAGATGAAACTGATTAATTAGATCCATTTCAAAATGGTTTCTAGCCTGGCTATGGAACAGAGACAGTCTTGGTCACCATGGTGGATGACCTAGGCAGGGAACCGAATGGGGAAATGTGTCCCGGTTAGTTCTGTTGGACCTTCCAGCAGCTTTCGATGCCATTGACCATGGTATCCTTCTGGGCTGCCTCTCTGGGATGGGACTTGGAGATACTGTTTTAACAGTGGTTCTATTCCTTCCTAGAGGGGCAAACCCAGAAACTGGTGCTGGGGGACTCCTGCTTGACCTCTTGGCCATGGACCGGTGTTGTCCCCTATGCTATTGAATATATACATGAAACCACTGGGAGAGGTCATCTGGAGTGTTGGGGTGTGGTGCCACCAATATACAGATGATATCCAACTCTTCTACTACTTTTCTCTTCACTCCAAGGAGGCTGTCCTGGTCCTAAACCAGTGTCTGTCATCAGTAATGGACTAGATGAGGACACACAAATTGAAATTTAATCCAGACAAGACAGAGATGCTCCAGGTCATTTGGAAGGCAGATCAGGGAAAAGGTATCCAGCCTGTGTTAGATGGGGTCACACACACCCTGAAGGTGCAGGTTCATAGTTTGGGGGTACTCCTGGACCAGCTTTGAACCTGGAGGCCCAGGCAGTGACCAGGAGTGCTTTTGCACATTTAAAACTTGTGTGCCAACTGCGCTGTTCCTTGAGATGATGGATCTGGCCTTAGTGGTACATGCCTCGGTTACATAACGATTAGACTACTGTAATGAGTTCTACATGGTGCTGCCAGGCTGCTAATGGGCAGGTTATAGAGAGCACACAACGCCCCTGTTGAAACAGCTCCACTGGCTGCCAGTCTGTTTCCAGGCACAATTCTAAGTGCTGGTGATGACCTATAAAGCTGTATATGGCTCAGGTCCAGGCTATTTGGCAGACCGTATCTCCCTCTTTGAGCCGGCCTGGCCTCTGAGATCCTCACAGGAGGCTTTTCTCTCCATCCTACCACCATCATAAGCATGGTTGTTGGTGAGAAGGGAGAGGGCCTTTTCTGTGGCTGCCCCTAGACTCTGGAACTCCCTGTCCCCTAAACTCTGGAACTCCTTGATAGCCTTCCGCCTATAGGTGAAAACCTTCCTCTTTCGACAGGCATTCAAAACAGAATGCTTTTAAAGAGTGACCTGGGGTGCTATATTGGTTTAATGTGTTTTAAGAATTTTTATCTTTTTAAAGTATTTAATATTTTAGCATTGAATTTGTGTTAATTATTGTAGTAATTTAATCCTATTTGTATTCTTTTTTATGTTTTTAACTGTATGAATTTTTTTAGTGTTGTAAGCCACCCTGAGTCCCAGTCTTGGGAGAAAGGTGGGATAATAATAATAATAATAATAATAATAATAATAATAATAATAATAATAA
>NC_056526.1:111510097-111536207 GCF_019175285.1 Sceloporus undulatus
GGGGGAAAGGAGATAAACACATCTATCCTTGTGATCTCCTGCTAAATGATGCAGTGGACCTGGACAAAATGCATTTTGTTTTGAACAAGCAAATGATACTTCCTTATATCAGATCTACCACAGTAATGACTTTCTGTGACATTCATGAATTATGGTAGCAGTACTATTCCTTTAATAGCACATATATAAAATTCATTAATTAGCTAGTGTAATGACTAATGCAAAATGGACATAACTAATACAATTCATATCTCATTACATTGCTCCCTTCTTCTGTCACTTTAATAGTGACTTCCACTACATTATTCAGGAGAGAAGTCACTAATTATTTGTATCTCATTGTATAATGTTTTTGTGATGTCAACTTTCTAATTTTTCCCTCCTGGCACGTTCCTTTAAAGCAGGGAACCTTGTTGAATTTTTGATGCCTATGGAAATGTTAATAAGTAAATGATTGCCTTATTATTTGGCTTCTTTTGTGAAATGAGCTTCTATAAAAATGTTCGAGGAGGTGGCAGACACAGCTTTTTTTAAAAAAAACAACACATATTCCTCTGGAAAGAGCTCCTGCTGATACAGAGCTTTGTATGCAAATGGATTTCTTGAAAGATGTTATGATTTTCCTTGCATTTTTATGTTATAAGTGATACTCTGACAGCTGGATTTGCCGAGGTAGGAACTACATTTAAAATTAACCTTTGCTTTTAAGATACAAAATTATTGACATCAGTTATACTGCTTCCCCAGATGTATGTAGTACTTCCTTTTATAGTGTCTGTACTTTGCATGGAGAGATGGACTTCTGGAATAAAGTTCTAATAATTATTTGCTAAAGGGGCCAGTAGTGAGTGGCCAGTGGTACCAGCATGGCAGTGCATTGCCTACTGTGGCATCTCAGATGGTGAAATAAGTCCATCCTCAATCTAACAGCTCACCCAGCTATCTATTTCCAAAGTCAGTGACGGAAGACTAAGAGACAGCAGGGACGTAGCCGGGGGGGGGTGTTCTTGGGGTCCGGACCCTCCCTTCCATTAGAAAAAATGAATGGTGTGTGCTGCTGCGCCACCACACTCAAGCCCCATTATAATGGTAGCACTTAGTCTGGACCCCCCCCCTTCCTAAAATCCTAGCTACGTCCCTGGGGACAGAGATGGGCAGGAGAGGGTTTCTGTCAATGGTAGACACCAGCAGAAAGTCATGTGTGTTGCCTTCCGTTCAAGGTTATCAAAGTGCTCCTTGCCTACTTCCTTAGGTTCCTGTGAGGGGGAAAATAAGAAAGCAAGCAGCTGAGGAAACCACTTGCCCACCAGCAATTTGCCCATTCACATTTGGAGCTGGTATGCATGCTTAGAAATCAGAAGCTATGAATCTCAGGGTTGGCCTGCTCTGAGCCTGGGATTTTAAGCACAAATTTACAGTGCTTCATAAATAAAGGTTAATAATAATAATAATAATAATAATCACAAAGTATCTTTAAAATGTTACCCAGAATGCTGTTCAGGACTTATATCTTTGTAAGTGGACTTATGGATGAGAGAATTAGAGCTGAGCAGCTGTGTAACACCCATATCCAATAGAGGGCTGGTGTTCATTACTACCTAGCAGAGCCAGCAAAGTGCCCAGTTCCTATTGATGCCTGATGCACAATTGGACTGATGCACATCACATCAGTCCTGATGCACTTTGGGCACTGAGACATATCAGGCATTCTTAATGGTGTCCCATTACACATCTTTACAGTTCAGTAAAGGGGCTTCTTAGTGCCTCTACTGCATAGCTAGGTATATTTAAAGTTGCATAATGTAAGAGGTCATACAGGATTCTGGCACTTATTTATTGTAATGTCATGGCATCTTCCCTGAAGCAATATGGGAGATGGCATTTTCATTTTCTGTGTTGTTTCTACCTCTTCTTCTTCTCTTGCTATCCTGACTGCTGTTTTCACTCTGTGGCCAGTGGCAGCAGAAGTAGCAGTGATGAGTGAAGTATAGTGGATTGTATCAAGAATAGGAAGGAAACATAGGAAGTTGAAGCCTGTAGCCCACTGACTGAACATGGTTTTTGGTTACTTCCCTGCCCCTCCATTACTTTTATTGCCAATGATCAGCTTTTTGATTCTGACTGTCAAACAGCTTGTCCTTAGTTTTTCTTTAGACCCCTTCTGAGTGCATTATTTTAGAATTTTATAGCCTGGTGTTTTACATTCTCTTTTTATTGTATATGTTCTGATGTACCATCCTTTGCTGGAAAGGGCGTTACTACTACTACTACTACTAATAATAGCTACCATGGCTTTTGATCTCTGCTCCTCCTTGTCACCCAATACCTTCTTTACCTGGCCACTCATCAGCTGTTTGTTGGGTGGTTTCTCCCTGGCTTATCTCTACACCATCCTGCCCACCTTCCTTTATATTTTTATGGCTTCTTTTACTTTTTTGTGCAGCATTGTAGCCATGCCTTAAACACCAAAAGAAGAGTCAAGCATCGGTTTCATTGATATGACTATGCTGTAGCCTTTTGTATGTCCTCTAGGTCATGCTTCAGTTCTCTTCCTTACTCCTCTCCTTTTGGAGTCTACAAGTACTGCTTTTGTATTCCAGAGAAGAGCTGGATGATTTTTCATGGGGTGCTGGTTGTTCCTCATGTGCTGGAGTACTCTTTTTTTTGGAGTTGCTGGAAACTTGGCTTGAAATTTCTTTTTGTTGCTGTTGTTAGATTTATTATAAATTATTTGAGAGAACACTGGATTATGACTGAGCCCATTTTCTCTTTCAATTTTATTCCTTTGGTCCTCATCTTTTATTGCTATTTTGACACCTAAGAACTTTTAAACCTCTCTACAAAATGCAATTGAGGCGGCTTACAAAGTTAAAATATACAGTCCGAACCCTCAACCCACCCCCTTCCTATAACCAGCTCCAGTTAATAGCCTGGCTGCAGCTCTTTGGACCAGCTGAAGTTTCCGAGCATTTTTCAAAGGCAGCCTCATGTAGAGCACATTATCCAGATGGGATATAACTAAGCCATATACCACTGTGGCCAGATTTGACTTCTCCAGGAACGGGTGTAGCTGGCGCACAAGTTTTAGCTGTGCAAAAGCACCCCTGGTCACTGCTGATACTTGGGCTTCCAGGCTCAACACTGAATCCAGAAGTACCATTTCAAATATTTAAACATAGCTATCATGTCACCTCTTTACTTTTTTTTCTCTAGGCTAAACAGATCCACTCCTTAAGACATTCATCATAGGGCATAATTTCCAGACCTTTTGTTAGTGTCCTCTGGACAAGTTCCAGCTTGTCAATAGCCCAATATCAGAACTGGATATAATATTCCAGGTGAGGTCTGACCAAAGCAGAATAGATTGGCACTATTACATCCCTCAGTCTAGACACCATACTCCTATTGATGCAACCTAGGATGATATTGGGTTTTTTAGCTGCCTCATGACATTAGTGACTTATATTCAGCTTGTGGTCTACTAGGACTCCTAGATCTCTTTCACATTTAGCCTTGTTAAGCCAAATGCCCCCCCCCTCCCGCCATCCTACCTCTGTGCATTTCAATTTTTTTTGCCTCAGTGTACTACCTTACGTTCATCCCTGTTGGAATTCATTTTGTTAGTTTTACCTCAGCTGTCTAACCTGTTAAGGTCATTTTGATTTGTCATCCTGTCCTCTGGGGCATTAGCTACCCCTTCTAATTTGGTGTCATCTGCAGATTTTACAGTCATGCTTTTTATTACATTATCCATTTCATTGATAAAGATGTTGAATAGCACTGGCCTGAGTACATAATCCTGTTGTACCCTGCTAGTTACTTGTCACCTGGATGAAGGGAAGCAATTGGCGAATAACCTTTCCATTTGATCATCAACCAATTACAATGGGCTGCACAATACTAGCAGTAGTATTGTGCAGCCCACATTTTACTAGCCCCCCCCCCCCCCCAAGAATAAAATAGGGGATCTTTTCAAAAACCTTATGGAAATCAAGATATTCTACATCCACAGAATTCCTTTTATCTATCAAGCTTGTAACTCAGAAAAAAAAGAAAAAAAGACTGGCCCTGCTTAGCTTTCAAGATCAGATGGGATATGGTGACTTTAGGGTATCTAGGGTACCCTAGATTCCAGCTAGGTTTCAGTGCTTCCTATTATATCATAATTGCTTTGCTGTGTTAATAAGTATGTCTTTCCCCCCATTTACCATGCTCAATGCACTAGTGTAGAGATATCTATGACTATGGGTCACTTCCCCTATTGTTTTAAGTTTTGTTTCTTCCCATTGTTCAGTTTTGGTACTATTTACCCAGTTCTCGCTTTAACCTTATGGTTTGTATCTCCAGAATTTGATGAAAACCTGCCCTCAGGATTATTGTGTCCCTCTTCCACGGAACTCAGTTTAAAACCTCCTTGATCAGATCTATAAGATTCTTAGCAAAAAATATCCCAAGCACCTGCTGTGAGGTGCAACTAATTACTTGCTACATGTCCATATTCATGAAACCACAAACCATGGGCCAAGAGGCCAAGCCATTCCCAGGGGCACTAACTGTGTAATCAATTGTTTACCTCTACTATTCTTCTCTTCCTTCCTGGGCCTTGTCCTTCAATTGGGCAGAGAGACAAAATGACATCAAGGTCTTTTGACTTCCTATCCAGAACCCTATAATTCCTTGTGATACCCTGAAGGCTATGGCTTCCATTGTTATTGGTTTCCAATAACTTGAAGTGTAGTGGAATCTCCTTCCTTGGAGGTCTTTAAACAGAAGCTGGATGGCCATCAATTGGGGATGTATGATTGAGAATTTCTGCATGGCGGGGGGTTGGACTGGATGGCCCTTGCGGTCTCTTTCAACTCTATTATTCTATGATTCTATGATTCCCATGTCAACCAAAGAGAAGGGGCAATGGCCAGTGGGTTTTATGAGTCTTGTCAGCCTTTCTGTTACATCATGGATTTTTGCCGCAGGAGACAGAACACTTTTTCAGGTGTCCTATCAGAAGTGTAAGCCAGGGCTTATATTCCCCTCAGTAGTGAATCTCCTACAACCACCACACAGCTCCTTGAGGATTGGCAGGAGCCATTCCATGTGCTGAATCTTCCAAGGTCACCTGCACATTCTCTAAAGATTGGCACTGTTTTTCTTGCTGTTGCTTCTTGTCATCACTGATAAGGGGCACAGCTTTGAATAGATTCTGTAGTTCCAAACTCACAGAATGATCCTTGGTCCTTCTATTTCTGTATGTCACATTCCTCCAAATGCCTAGCTCCTGTGTTTGGGAACTGACCACTTCCTCAGAGACACCCTTTGTATATACCTCATTCAGGACAGTTTGCGCCTCTCCATCCAAGAAAACTTCATGTGCCCTAACATCCCTATTACTGGGGTGAATATTCTTCTCTATTACTCTTGAACATTGAGGAAACTTCTAATTAAAAATGTTTTCCCTGAAAATTAATTAAAAGTAATATTACTACTACTACTAATATCAATAATTGAAGAAATATGTAGTAAATAAGATATATGTAATTATAAGCTCACTCCATAAAATGTCAAATGTGTAAAATAGTTATATGAGTTAAGATCAAATAGAGGGACTTAATGGTATTTTTCCTCTTTTTTTAAAGAATGAAATTAAAAGGAAAATATATTTCAAGATATTCAACCTAATTAAGAGGTTAGGAAGTACTGTCTGTTTATTTTTAATGTTTAGAATAATAATTGTTTGTCTATTCTGAGGTTTGTTTTTATCTATAGTTGGGAATAATTTGTGCTGTTAAAAATATGTATATAAAAAAGTGTTTTCCAACATGACTTGTTTTCCAAAAACTACTTTCTTTCAGTTGCTGGATTCAAGCAACTACTTACTGCAATGGCAGAAAGTGATGGTACTAGAAGTGTGAGGACTGGGTTACAATTGCTAGTGTGCTAGCAGTCTTCAGGCCTGTGGTGAAGCAAAGGATTATCCAGTATTTTCATCTGGTTAGAAATTTGGATAAAATTTTAAAACAATGTTCTGTAGTCAGTTATATTCATTCTATAGAATATTTTATTTTATGCTTTTGGCCTCATGCATGCATGGGCTGTATGTACTAAAGGCTTATCCATCAGATACAGAATTGAATATGATGGATTAATTTAGGTCACATAAAATGTTGCTGCTAATTCATTGCAGAATCCATATGTCTGTCATTTGGATCCTTGAAGGGAGGTTGTGACTGGGCCCATGTTGTATCTATTTTTTTAATCTGACTCTCTAAGACAATTCCTTTCCAAGAGCTCCTTGAAACACTAAGATCTTCCAGCTCGAGGCAAAAGCTCTATTCACCCGTACATGCTGTGGCTCCATGGAAAGAATTGTCCAAAAGCCTAGAGCAGCCCCTAACCAGTTATTATTGTCAGCTGCACCTACAAGGGATGAATTGTCCTATTGTATTATTTCTGTTAGTAAGGAATATAGCACACAATATCTTTTGAAATAAAGCACATGGGATATAATGTTGTAGTGTTTTGAAATTAATTCAGCTTTGGACTTGGGGAATGAAATATCACTGAAAGAGAGCTTTGAGATTGCAAAATTCATGCACATCAACAATAGGGAGTGAATTGACCAATAGACAGAACAAAGGGATTTAGTGTTCTCCCCATTGCTGAGCTTTTCATCCTTTTCCCACATCTTTCTTTGGTGAGAACCATTTGGCTGTTCCATTCATCTTCTTCATACTTTCACTTGTTGCCACCACATTATTATACACAGAACAGCTTCTTCATTAATTAATTTTCTCCAGCCTTTGTTTGCTAACATCTTGCTGATGCACATTCGTTTTTAAAATGGCACAACTGTCCCATTCCCATACACATGGTTATGTGAATGGCAGTAAACAATAGTAAATATATTGGAACTATTTATCTTCCATTAACACACACACACACACACACACACACACACACACACACACAATCTATCACACACCAGAAGTATTTTCTTCCACTGGTGATGAATCAGTGCCAGTTTTTAATGCTTTACTGGCATGCCTTAATGCACTGGAATATGGTAGAATTAAAGAGGACCAGACCCCCCGCCATCCTCCAAGTAGTCAGTCTAAGAATATCAGGGCCACAAATCAGTGGGAGATTCCTATTCAGCTTTCTGCTCTAGTGCATGTAGGCCAGCACTGTAAGTGGGGAAGAGGCAGAGGAAGTGGTACCTATGGAGTCAGCCAAGGAGTAGGGAGTATTCATCAAAGTCATTGCTTGCTTGGAATCAGATGAGTCCCATTTTCAGTTACATTCAGTGTGGGGGGGGGGGCATGGGGGCTATGTACCATAAATTGGTCATTTTCCCATGTAGGCCATCTGCTCAGCATATGCAACTGCAGCAAGGAGTTTGGTCAACTATAGGTGCCTCCGACATGGTGAAAATCACCCAAGGAGCTCCCACTAGCCTCACTTTGTAACCCAAATTGCAGGGAGCCTTAAAAGACCCCACAAATTAGTATATTTTAAGGGAATTGGACATTAGCTCAACACAGTTATAGTGTGGCTGGGGCAACAGACAGCCTGGCATGGCAACCCAAATTATAATTTGGGTCCAAGTCCAAATCACACAGAACTCCAGAGACTATTCCAAATTCATTGTAATTTATTTAAGTGAATGAACAACATATACACAAAAATACATGCACACACACACGAGCTAAGAATCAAAGTTGTGAGAGCTGAATATATTGATGGCATTGCTAATGGCAATACTTTCCAGTATTGAGGCTTGCTTCTAAATTGAAAGGGCAGAATAGGACTCAAGTAGTCACCTGGAAATGTAGGGTGCTGCTGAGTACTGTGGGAATCTAGATACAAACTGACAACGAGGCTGTCTTCTTCCAACTAAACCCAAAGTACTGGATGCTAGTGGCCAATATTTATATGTTGAAACAGCTTTGAGGGAAGGAATCAAAGACCTGAAATGATTAACTATATAGCAAATTGCTTTCCAAGAAGGAATGTTAAGTTGGAATTGCATTAGATGTGTCCAGCTGATGATTATTTGGATAAAAGACTGCAGCAGACCACAGGCAGAAAATTGTTCCATCTTCATATGCTGGAATTCCATCACTGCCCTCCATTTATTAAAGGGATTATGTTGATATTGTGGGTGATTTATTGTGGTGTATGCCTTCCTTTTAACCCTAGCTGGAGTCAACTAGTCTGGGATCAATGTCCTGCTATGGAAGCAATCCTGGGTCACCACAGTTCACCTTCCAGCACTGTCCCTTTTAATATTTTTTGATATCAAACATAATAGGGGTGATTTTGGGATCCAGACTTGGGCTAACAACTTGTTCTTACCTAGAAATCCAAGACACTGGGGACAACATTGTGTCTGTATAAAGGTGTTATACTTTAGCATCAGTCCATCCCTTTGGGTGACTACTTGCTCCCTGCAGTCTAAGAGAGAACTTGGAAAGAAAAGGTGTGTTGATGTTTTCATATTGCTGTATAAAGATTCTGAGGGGAAGAACAAGAGGAAGGATTATGATAAGGAACAGGAGAGGTATTTGAGCAGAAGGTAGACTTGACTAGGGTAACTGTCTGCCAGGATTTTTAATTTATGCTGGTATACTAGTTCAGGTACAGCCTTGGAGAACAGAGGCTATGCTGTAATTCATCAATAATATCTATTTCATAGGGTCATGTTGTTATGATGAGGCCTTCAGGATGTACATGGCCATTAATCTGTCCTTACAGTGGGATGAGAAGCACTGACAGTTGTGACACCAGCTTAGCAGGCTCAAGGTGAAGGGGCACATCATGGTCATTTAGTTCACAGGATTGTGCAAACTTCATTGGACTTTATATTTTGTCTTGAGTCCCATTTTGGGAGAAAGGTAGGCTACACACACATATCAACCACCTACATATAGGCGAGACAGATGGTTCCCTACTGGCTGCTCTGTTGGAAATTCAGAGTTCAGCTCATTCTAATAGGTGGTCACACTATTACAGACACAAATGGTCAATCTGTGGAGGCCTACTGTGTATACTGTGTCTTCACTGTTTCTTCCAAGAGATGGTGAGGCAAAGGAGGGGAGTAGGACCAACATTTTAGCAAGGGGAGTGGGCAGACATAATGTGTTTAAAAGGTCCATTTTGGTGTAATTTCTACAATTGTGCATCTGTCTCAATGTTGACTCTGATGAACAGGCAGCTTAATATTTGAATTCAGGTGTAAAAGTCAATTTAAAGTAAAAATGACCCCATTTATATTCAATAATATGTAAAAGTGTTACAGCTGGTAGTTGGAGCCATGATAGCCAAAGAATTAAACAATGGCCCGATTTAAATGGGCCTTTGCGCCATCCCATCACGTGCTAGGGGTTGGCCGAGGACATAGCGTCCATACCGGCCTCACCCCTAGCACGTGACAGGGGTGTCAAAATGGCAGCGCCCTGTACACATGGGCGCTGCCATTTTGACGTGACGGACGCTGCAACAGCCAGATGTAGGGTCCCTATTGCAATCATCCCTCACATAAGAGATTGCTCCCATAAGGGGTGGCTGGAACATCAGTCAGCTGCTGCCCAATTGGCAGGCGAATAGACCCCTATAGAGCATAGTGGCTGCTGTAAGTGGAGATTGGGGCCTTTCACAATATCTCCTAAACTATGGAATACATTGGGATGGTGAATACAAAATAGTCACAAATGCCTAACTCTAGTTTAAGTGTTCATAACTTACTCAGTGGATTCCACCCATTGCTCAGGGCTGCAAAATAATGCAGTTCTAATTAATTAAAGAGGCTAATCATTGCTTATTTTACAGAATTTAGACAGGTAGTGAGAGTGTATATTCCCCTGTGTGGCTGCAGTAATATATTTTGGGTTGCTTTCTGGGTGAATGGAACAGTTATAGTCAGCCAGTTGGACTTACTGAGCAGCTTGGTTCCACTCCAGACATGTTGGTGATCCACTTTAAGGCAAATATTTTGGCCTATTGAAGGGTAAGAACTTGATTATATAAGCCTAGGCAGATTTGCACTATATCATGGCAAGGTTGCCAGTGGTGGTGATGGTCTTTGTTTGGTTTGGAGCAGAAAAGAGGACACTGGATACTTGGACAGAGCTAGATAAAAGGTCAGCTGGGAAATAAATGATGTACTATCAAGCTCTAAAGGGAATGTTCTTGTCCCACTTGGCTATTCACTTTGAATGTCCTGTTTTATTTCGAGGTGATGGGATACATTTATCTGAATAGGGTTTGGACATCTTGATAAGTCTGCACAGTGGACGTATCGCTCTTGCTCCCATTTATGGTGGGGAGTGTAGAAAAGCATAAAGGACAGGGGAATATGTGAGCACCGAGCAAATACTTTAGGTGAAGGATTTATTGTTAAACTGGTACCTGGGATTATAAAGGGACCAGGTGCTGATAAAGGGTCACTTCTTCACACATATCTCTTTAAAACTTGGGATTTGGAATAATAGTGAGTGGGTGTAATGAGTGGTTGGGCATTGACATGTTGTGAAGAAAAGGGGCTTAAACTGGTCATCCTTTATGGAGAGGCAGAGGTTGGGAAGATTTCAGACATTTTTTACACTAAGGAAAACCCCTGTGAGTTAGGTGTTTTCAAGTCATTGAAAAAAAAAGTGCGGCTGCAGTGTTATCCCCTCAGTTATATCTGCCCCTTTGTAGTGCAATACAATCCCTTTAAAACTGCATCTGCTGCTTAGGTGAGCATGTAGGGAGAACGGTTGAGGTATGTCTGGCAGAAATGAAATCTAGACCAATGTGATAGGAGACACCTCAATGACTGTACCAGTATTGATCTTAGGAAATGCCCATAAAGTATAGCATGAATCAAAGAAGTGGGGGTGTAGCAACACTATGGAGAAAAACGTTACTTGGTATTGATTAAAATGTGGTAAAGCGCAAGGAGGAAATGGGTAAGAATGTAACATATTTTATAGATGCTTCCTATAGAGACATCAGAACATAAGTCTTACCTGAAATTGTACAAGCCTCCAGTGGAAATCATGAGGGCTATTTCTGTAGAAATGTACAATATCTATGCAATTTGTTTTGGAATGGAAATGAATCAGTGACAAAGATTCCCAGGGAACATATTCTAGGATGAGACATATACTATTATTTTTTGAAAAAATGAAAATAAAATAGAGCAAGCAGATCTTTAGTTCAGTATTATAGTATATAGGAGGTACAGTATATAGTATATAGGAGGGGTATATAGGAGGATGAGGCATCATTCACAAGGTTTTTTCTTCTTCTTTCAACCTCTATTTAGTTTTATACTTTTCAGTCAATGGAAATGACAAAGGCAAACATACATGGACAGGAAAAAGAAGAAAGTGCAACTCCTTATTGTTCTTCTGATTCCTGGTGAGATCATAGATACAGGCTTATCCTGAAAAAATAAAACATTTTCTTTCAGTTTGCTCACATGATCTGCTTGTGCATTGCCTCCCAAAGAGATAGATCAGGAACAGTATCTTGGAAAAGAGCTATTCCATAGGGCTGCCAGTTCAGCAGTATCCCATTCCCTGAGTTTTTGAGGCCAAAACCTGAGTATTTTATGATTCATAAGGAAGGAAAGGAAGGAAAGGGTTGGGATGGGTGCCAGAATTGCTACTGGATGGCTGTTTATGGAAATGGCCATGAGGGTAATCTTTTATAATTTTGTTCTTGCAATCAAGAATGAACAGTTTTACCATTTTGCTCAGAAAATGCAGGTAAGTAGGTTAAATGGGCACAGAATCTGGTTAACACCCAACTAACTAGGTAATATGGGATGTTCAAGATGAGGGGCATTTTTGATGCCTGGGCAAGCGATGAAGAAGAAGGAGGAGGAGGAGGAGGAGACTCCACCGTCAGTTGTAGTAATGACCATCATTTCTATTAGGACTCTGAACACAGAATACATGAAGAGTTCTTACATGCTCTATTCTGAAAGCTACAGTTTGTGAAAGGCTCAGTCCATGAGAGCTTTTTCCAGGCCATAAGCTGCTGACACATCCAGGGCTCCTGTTAACAAGAAGGCTCACAAGTGTGTCTCCTCCCTCTGCCTTGCTTCAACTCGCACACCATGTTTGAGACTATTTACACATTGGCTTTTTCCTCAGTCCCCACCCCACACTTCTGGCTTTTTGGTATGCTGATGCTTGGATAAACACTACAGATGCACATGCACTATGTATGGAGCCCCTGAATCCTGGCACCAGTTGGAAATAAGTGGAGATAGGGGTCCACTCACTCATATACAAAAAACAAGCCTTCTCTTTCAGTGCTCCTGGTAAGTTGTTTCTTCACCTGGAGAAGGACAGCAATTCCTTGAAAACTGGTTGCCCTAGCATACATGATTCTATGTGGTCCAAATACAGGGGACCCACAGATACAGGAGTGGGCCCTTAAGATATTAAGGATTTTAAGGCTCTGTTTTTTTTAAAATGGTTGCTTTGTTATTTAATTTTGCAAACTACATGCTGATTTCTTCCTAGGCATTATTTACTTTCAGTTCTCACCACTGGATTTTCACCCCAGACTTTATCTTGACAGGCTTCTGGTAAAAGAAGGGTAGTTCATTCACCCTTTATGTCTCTTAATAGAGGGTTTGAAGTTTCTTGCCCTTTGTATGCCGACCTGACCCTATTTGGAAGTCACTCTACTTTACTCTTGAGAAGGGTTTGCACTGGCCAAAATACTCCAGGCTGTCCCTGTTATCTCTGCACTACAGAGTGATACCAGTGGCTTTCTACCCATGTATCCGGCTGTGCCACCCTGCTGGCATATGTTGCTCCCTTTGAAATAGAAAATGAGGTGCCCAGCATTGATCATATAGCTGGGTGATTTGTTGAGACGTCAGAGGGTGTGATTCATGTCAGTAGGGCAGTGCTGGGTGACACTGTGAGACATGTGTAAATAATAATAATAATAAATAAAAGCTTTATTTTTAGCCCGCCTTTCCTGGGATCAAGGCAGGTCACAACAACCAAAAACACAATACAATCAATATACAAAAAATTAAAATACAAAAAATTCAAAATCTCACAATATCTTACAACAGTTAAAATCCAGTTAAAAATTTTTTCCAACTAGCAAAAGATTACAGGAACAATGAGGAGAGAGAAGGGGGCAACATGGAATGTTAGGGGTAAGCCTGCTGGAACAAAAAAATTTTAAGCCCCTTTTTGAAGTATTCCAGGGAGGTGGCTGAGCGGAGCTCGTCCGGAAGCGAGTTCCAGAGGATGGGGCACGAGATAGAAAAGGCCCTCTGAGTGGTGGTAGAATATCTTGCCTCTGGGACACGTAACAATTGCTTCCCAGCAGATCTGAGTGTGCGGGGTGGAATGTATGGGGAGAGGCGGTCCTCCAAGTACCCTGGGCCCAAGCCATATAGGGCTTTATAGGTAATAACCAACACCTTGTATTGTGCCCGGAAGTGAATAGGCAGCCAATGGAGTAAACAGCCACTGATGTTGCTCTAGAGTACCCCAGAGCAAAACCTAAATCTTCTTAATCTGGTTTAAGGGAGGTATTTGGTGTGGAACTGGCCTCGAGAGAATCTGCACTCGAATTGTGACTTTGTCCCTATGTCGTGTGTACAGGATGCCATGAGGCCAGTGGCAGGGATGGTTCATTTGGGCTGTGTCGATATGCCCTGGGTCACCTTAGCTCCCTAGATTGCAATCAACAGTATTGTCCAGTGGGCAGATTAACATCAACATTTGTTTAAGATTCTATTAATCTTTGGACCTACAGGATATTGTATGACAGGGGCATAAGGAGGTGGCTTTGTAAAATGTCTAGTTGTTTAATAGAGTGAAATAATTTAGACACAAGTAGTGGAGGATCATCTCATCATTTAGCCATCATATAGTCTAAATACATTCTTATACAGGCTTAACAATGTCTTGACACATTCTTATAAACATTACATAATTTTGCTGTAATTATTATGAAATTTATGACTCTATCTCTCTCTCTTATATCAGAAGTACATCTTATATAGCCTAATCATCTATCCAAAGAGGATTCTCTCTGTCTCTGTTAACCACCACGATAAAGCATGGGAAAAAGTCATAAGAGGCTGTCTATAGGACTGCTGTGGACTACAGATGATAACACTGCTTCCCTCTAACATTCTTGTGGTTGTTGTTATAATCATGGCCGATATGTTCTTATTTGATCACCTGTCAATAAAGTCTTATAGCATCTCAAAAGAGCTTTGTCTCAGAGGCTACTAACTTTTCACCTGGGTAACTTGCCTTCATGCAGGATTAATACCCAACTACGGAGGTAGTTTGCACTTTCAGGGATTTGCTGTACTTCATATATCTCAGATGGGTTTTCATCCCCCACCCCACCCCAACAAGGCACTTGGCATCATTTGTTTATACTTATACTGATCTCATCTCTGTTTATAGTTAGTGGACAGTATGCTCAGAGTGTTATGGTTACACAATTTGTCTAAAAAAGCAGCAGCATTCTTTTAACTCTTTAGGTTTGCCATCCATTATCCAGTGTGAGATCATTTCCAATTCAAATGCATTTACTTGTAATGGTTAGTCTACAGAGTTTGAAGATGTAGAAATATAACAGCAAGCCTATTATACTTGGGCTGTGAACATCCCTCAAATGTTAATTGTAACTTTGAGTATGTTGCACCTGATAGCTAGTGGTTATACAGTACATAGGCCACTTATTGGTTATTGATTTCATAACACAAAATGTAACTATAATATAGAAATCATTGAATATTGATGAATTACATTGCAGTTGAGAAGGAGACTTGTGAAGGCAGGATAAGATGAATGCAACTAGTGGTGCTGGGAGGGGGATGAAAAAGTGGGGAGGGGAAAATGTTTAGCTAGAGGTTCTGTACAGAAAAATTGAGAAGAAGGAAAGTAGGGGAAAAGAAGGGGGAGAAAAGTTTTGTGGATTTAAAGGAAAAAAAAGAGAGAGGGAGAGTAGGAGCAAGTGTGGGTAGAGTTTGAGGAGAGGAGCTGGAGATTAATGAGATGTTTAGTCAAGAGTAGTAAAGGTGGGAACAGACATAGAAAGATGAGAAGAAAGAGAGAGAAGCAAAATTGAGGTTGTGGGGGGAGAAATGAAGTGCTTAAGCAGACCTGAAGAAGAAAGACATTTGGAAAACAAGTGAAAAATATTTTTAAAATGATATTTTTAAAATGAGTCTCCTAAACCAGTCTCCTTGCTTTGTTTCCCAACCAATGCTATTCAATTTGGTGGTTCATTAACTGGCAATGATCTCTGAGCCACCAGTCTCTGCTCTGTGACAAGTTTCCAGGAGAGAAAGAAAGAAACAGTTGTAGGCAACAGTCATAAACATGGTACTGGTCCCTGGCACATAAAGGTGGGGGGGGGGGAAGGCTGATTTGCCACATAAAATAGTTTAAGAAGCATTGTCCTAAACTCTTCACAATCTTGTTATGAGAATAAAATTGGATAATCCAAATGCATGCTGCTCTGACCTCCCTGGAGTATAGCTGTGGTAGCAAGAAGATAAATAAAATGAATATAATATAAGTTGTCTGAAACCCATGTTGAATAGGTAGAACGAGAAAGAATAAATAAATAAAAAAATCTTTTTCACATCTGGCAGTCACCATTCTCCCACCATTCAATTAATGCCTTGCAGCACCATGCAGTCAGCTTGAGGAACACTCTGTGTCAGCCTCTTTCCTTTCATTCTTCAGTAACTTATTTGGCAGCAGCAGTGCCCTGGGGGAGAGTGGGAGGCAGGCTATGAAGGTCAACTCAACTGTCTATTCTATGAATATCTCCGGGATTTATACTTTTGAATGCCTGCTCTAGACAGATCTTGCAATGGTGATCTAGTAGGTCTGTGGTTTAAATATCCGTCTCATCTTAATTCTATTGCTTACCTTATCTTAGCCACATTTCAGTTGTCAACTTCCAACAAAGGTGCCATTGGGACTTTGGAGTACCTGTGCTCTGTCCTCCTAACCATTACATACTGCTTAACAATATACCTACTGCATGTTATATTCCCTTATCCTTTAATATCCTGAGCTTAAAAGGTGTAATTTGGGTTACATACTTGAAATGCATGATTGTCCTGGCATATATAACCAGCAGTTTAAAATGAACTGTAGTATTAGGGAATGGACAGTTTGTACTTTCGATGGCACTTTGAACACATATCAAGTATGGCAATTTATGTGGCAGAACACAGTATGTGTGCCCCACATCCTATGTCCTAGTGTACATCAGGTGCACTCTCTCAGCTCCTTCCCAGTTGAGTGGTAAATCTGAAAGGCAGTTCTACTCAAGTCCACTTCAGCACAAGTAATCCCATTCAGGCGTTGCCACTCAATGTGGAATGGTCTAAAATGAGTGGTCAGGGTTGGTAAGCCCTATGACATATGCCAATATAAGAAGCCCTGTGCTCCTATTCACATGCTGTCATCAGAGTGTGCAAGTAACAAGTATCAAATAACTGGTTAGTTGTAATAAATACCTTGATACCTAAGTTACAATTGCATTACACTATAATTATAATTTAATAAGGAGTTAATGTCACCTTTGAAGTGTGATGACAATATCTGTTACTTTTATTCCTATATTGTGCCCTCAGAGTGGAACCAAAATATCATATTATTCAGGTGCTATAGCTCAAATATAGTTTTGTACCATGTGTAGCTGGATGGAAAAATACTCAGTTTTTTTTTAAAAAAGATAACTAAGCGGCTTTACATCATGCCACAGCCCCTATCTGGCCTGTGGAGGGCACAAAAAGGAGCCGCAAAAAGCGGCTCCTTTTTACACCCTCCAAAGGGCACCATAGCCCCAGTGGCACGGCTGTATGACACCCCTTCAGCGCTGTGTCATCTGAATGTAGTGCCGGAGGCGCACCATGGGACCGTACACTGTCTGGAGCAGTGTGCAGCATCATGGTGCTCTGGGGGTGGAGTCAGGGCATGCATCATCAGGATGCTGCCCCCTGACTCTGCCCACAGGCCGGCCTTTTGGGCTGGTTTGTGTAGGGCCTAAAAGGTTACTATTTTAGTGACTTGTGGGACTTTTTGAAAAGCAGAGTTACTTTTTGAAAATTGTAACAGTAATGTTGAAACCTAATTTGGGGAAAGTTGGAACTGTGACTTGTAAATGATTACTCTTTAAAGACATTTCCCAAGCTCTAATACCCTGTTGAGGCTTAGCACACTTATAGGGCTTCAGTATTGATGCAGATGTATTTACATCCATGTGCATGAGAAATAAGATGTATCTTCTCTTCACTTTTATTCATAATTTTCTTTTCTTTTCTTCCTTTGGCTGAGGTCCAGTCAGGAAGGCTGAACCCAAAGAGCTGCATTTTTTAAAATGTTATGCTAACATATAGTTTTTATATATCATCTTCACAATCTCCTTCAAAAGCAATAAAAGGGCCAAAGAGGGACAGAGGTTTATCAGATGGGTTCCAGAAAGTGGGACCATCCCATCTTAATAAGGAACACTGAGCATGCATCAGTTATTAGGGAGGGTGGCCTAAGGGATGTCAAATCTTCACAGCACACTAATCAGAATTTGCAGCTTTCTTGACTTTAGCTCTCAAAGTTATACAGGGATTATTGTTTTCTTTTGTTTCTCTTTGTAGTCTGTGGTTTGCGAGATTTTGTTGATATTAATAAATTGTACCTGGTTGCTTTTGCCCTACTTAGTTCATAATGTTCTTTATTTTTATTTGTTAGACACAGATTTTGTTTTTCTTCTTATTACTTACCATTCATTTTTAATGCCACACACCAAATTATCTTTTAGATTCTCTTTTTTTACCTTTTGATTTCTCATATTTAATGACACACGCATTTGTTTGATTTCCTTTTTTCCCTCCAGAAATCTGTCACTAGTCTGTATTTAGCTATTTTGAATTAACTTTCATCTTTTCTCATTTGAATTATCTAAGCCCTGTTGTATTGCTCTGCATTGTTCCTTGTTATTTACCCTGACATTCTCCTCAGATTCTTCTTCCTACTTAAAAAAAATCACAACAATTTTGCTCTTTGTTTTACACTTGCATAAACTTTCCATTATTGTTGTTAACCTGAGATGAGAAACTTTATGATAGTGGCCTTCAGAAACTTGTCTAAAGCTAGACCTGAAGTATATTACTTCTTGATCAATCTGATTGTATTACACAATCCTTTCCTCTCACTCAGCAAGCAAAGTGCCCAAACTTCAAGAATTCTCTTTTTCAATATAGGTTGCCAACATGGTAGAAGATAATGAGACAACCTGATGAGTGGATTGATTTTCTTTTTACACACGGCAGTGAAAAGCTGCATATCATTTACATGTCCTATATGGTGGGTACTCTACATAATTTAAAAATATTTTTTGCTTCACAACTCTCAGCTTGTTTGAAGCCTTGGTTATCTATTAAGCTGTATGACTTGTTTTGCTAAAATAATTTGATGGGGTTTTTAAAGTCACCATTGTCAACAGGAACTGCCAGAAATCTATTAATTTGAAAATGAATGCAACCCCTCCCAAATGCACCACCCTACCTACTCCTGCTGTGATGTATCTCCTTTGATGGGGCTGTCAGCACATTATTTCCAGTAACAGCAGAGAATTCAAGATTTCATTGCATTGTCAGGGGCCTCCAGGATGGTGTGAAATAGTCCTAGTGCCAAATTAGACAAACAGGAGACTCACATGGTGAATCTGCAGGCTAGAAGAATGTTTTGATTGCACTGTTAAAGGAATATTGAGGTCAATCCGGTTACCAGCAGGATGGGTAAAGTGAAACATTGAGCATTTTAGAAGGTAGGAGCATAATCCATAAACCTGCTGAGCAGTGGTGGCTTTCTTGTGTTTTCATCTCCATGGCTTCGTGTCCTTGCCAACACTCAGATCTGCCTGGAGTCCATATACAATAGACTCTGTATACGGTTCAACAGTCCTTCTGAAAATATTGGCTGGCATTCTGATAGTGACTTACAATGGTAAAGCACAACTTACATCATTGTGAATCCCCCTTTTTTGGCTATAGATGTCAGAATTCTCTACTGACCCTGTGCAATGACCAACCCCCCACCCCAACCCTCCTTCACAGCCCATTAATGATTGGTGGAGCAGTGGGTGTTGGAGAAACAACTGTCTATGTTCCTATAGCAAGACACAGAACAATGACACCATACGGGAACTTCTGGAGGTTTAGTTGGAGGTTGTTGTCCTTGTTCTGGATTTGGCTACAGTCAGATACCTCTCTGATGTCCCCTGCTCTCCATTGGGCACTAAATGGCCATGAAAAGTGGACTCCTGCAGCCAAAAGCTGAGTTTTGGGGGTGGTAAGAGGGGAGATATAGATTACTTCAATGTACAGAACTTTTATGCTATGTCTTACAATGCAGGATCTTGGTCATTATGTGAAAAAAAGTCAGAACATCTAGTAACCCAAAGTCATAAGCTCAGAATGCCCTGGTGCAGTTTGAGAACCACTGCAATAGCTTTGTGAGTTTTTGCAATGTATCTGTCATTAAGTGTGCCTCAGTTTTGCCACAAATTGGATACCTACAAGAGGGTTCTGAAAAGGTATTGGCCTGATCAAGAAGGGAATCACATAGAGCCATGCTATTCTACATATTCACCCCAAAAATTGATGTACTTGGCACATCATTTCTCAGGCTTCTTTAACCTTTTAAAAATGTATATTCTGATGTTTAGAAACTGAAATATTGCTTTATTTCTGCTATCACCTATGAATCATTCAAAATCTTTCTCCCTTTCATGCTTTTTGTAAGGTTTAGAAACAGGAAATAGTCAGAGGGAGTAAGATATGATGAGTAGGATGGATGGGCTATTGCACTCAAACCCAAAATTCTTCAGAATATCCATCATCTCACCATCTCTGTGAGCAGGACATTGTCCTGCAAAAAGAGAACCTGAGTACTACCACTGCAAATTTGGAGTTTCCCATTAAAAGGCGCGGCGGCAGGGAGAGGCAGAGCAGCGCGGAGCCAACACGCTCCCGGGTCATCTCCCCTCCCATCTCGCAGCGGCAGCGGCGGAGGCTAAGGGCACAGCCCAGGGCCCTTTAAAAAGGCCCAGGAACACCGGCCCCAACGCGGCGGCGCGGCGGCAGGGAGAGGCAGAGCAGCGCGGAGCCAACACGCTCCCGGGTCATCCCCCCTCCCATCTCGCAGCGGCAGCGGCGGAGGCTAAGGGCACAGCCCAGGGCCCTTTAAAAAGGCCCAGGAACACCGGCCCCAACGCGGCGGCGGCGGCGGAGAAGGGTCAGCGCTTTAGGGCTTTTTGGCCCCAGGGTAATCGCACCTCTGCCCCGTGACCACAGCCTCATCTTCAGGGGGAATAGCAAGCGATGGCAGTTTTACCTGCCTTTCTTCTGGGAGCAGACTCATAATTTGGAGTAATTCCTGACCGCAGAAGGGACAGGAATTCAGGGGCTCTGGGAGGGGTTTCTGGGACGTCTCTTTCTATCTCAATATGGCTCATGAGCCGTATTAGTGCCAAGGAAGAGGCTAGAGTCCAAGAGCAGCCTCTGCTCCCCGTAGCAGCTTTGGGCACCAGCTTGCAAATACCCCTTAAAGTGTGCTACATCCATAAAGTTATTATAAAACTCTAAAGCTTCTGTGTAGCTCTGAGAGCAATTAAGCACCAAGCAATTAAAGGAACCTGAGATTTATTTGTAAAACTGTAGGGGGGGGGAGTAAAACAAGAAACAAAGGGTAATAAGTTATTAGTGCAAGCTTGCAAAGGAAAATAGGGGTGAAATTGGTTAAAAAATTTTCTTTTACTGAGCCTCATAGTTTCTTATTGGGCTTGGTTTTGGGGTCAAAGTAATCGCTCTGTTTTCCCTTTTTTTTTTCTCTCTCTCCTCTCTTTCTTTTTCGTTTTCTGAGCGTTATACTGCCCCTCTCAAATAAGATATTTTTTAAGAACAAAGGGAAGAAGGAAGGGGAGAAAGGGGGGAAAAATAGTAATTATGGCATCAGGAGTCAGAACTAGGCAAACTGCACAAGGGCTGCCACAAAATCTTTCCAATACTCGTAGAGACTCTACAGAATTTATATATAAACAGTCAGACATTAATGTAATGATCCTGCAAGAATTAAGAGAATTTAAGAAAGCATTTAAAAAAGAAATAAGAGAGGAACTGAAAGAATCTAGAGAGGAAATAAAAGCAGATTTGAGGAACGAAATAGAAGGTCTTTCAAATAAAATGGATAAGATTGCAGAAGATTTGAAAGATTTAAGAACAGACGTAGAACAATTGAATATAAGAACAAAAGATGTAGAAAGGAAAGCCGAAATAATAACTCTTGAACAGCAAATAAGTAACCAAAATATATTGGTACAAGAAATGAGACACAGGGAAAGATGTCTGAAATTAAGAGGAGTCCCAGAAATAGAAAAAGAACAACTGTTCGAACGTATAATCCCTGAACTAGCTGCTTTCTTAAATATGACCAATGAAATGTTAGACTTACAGATTGAGAAAATTTTCAGGATCAACTCTACAACAGCTAAGGAAAGAAAATTGAACAGAGACATTGCAATATGTTTCACTAATGTCAGGCTAAGAAACAAAGTCTGTCAGCTTAATCATGTAAGCAAATTAATGATTGATGGGAAGGAA
This sequence comes from Sceloporus undulatus, assembly GCF_019175285.1. NCBI lineage: Eukaryota > Metazoa > Chordata > Lepidosauria > Squamata > Phrynosomatidae > Sceloporus > Sceloporus undulatus. The sequence goes on from NC_056526.1 coordinate 111,531,756, forward strand.
ATTGAGATCTATAAAGACCTACCCACACAAATTCTGAGAAGAAGACAGGACTATAAATTCCTCACTCAAGCACTAAGAGATTATGATATTAGATATAAGTGGGAAAAATTTGAGGGGGTTTCCTTCATGTACAAACAAAAAAGATACAAAATCAATTCAACAGAAAAAGCTAGAGATTTTTACAGAAGAGTTTTAGACAAAAGAAAGGCTGATCAGACAACATATAAAAGAAAAGACACTAATTTGAGAGCAGAAGAGAACAAGGTATTGGCTGGAACTACTCACGAAGAAGAAACCCCTGTTGATAAAGGGGGAGAGATTTTAGAAGAAGAGGAGATCAGTTAAATAGGAAAAATAAAAGAAATATATATATATATATATAAATACATGAAACTGAAGGTTGGCTCGCTTAATGTAAGAGGGTTAAATAATGCTAATAAAAGGAAGCAAATATTTCACTATTTAGAAAAAAGCAGATGTGATGTTTTATGTGTACAAGAAACTAAAATTCAGGAAAAAGAAATAAAATATTTAAGAAATTCCAACTTAGGCTATATGTTTTGTTCCTCTGATAAAAGTAAAAGAAGAAGAGGTGTAGTTATTTATGTTAATAAAAAATATGATGTTAAAGAATTATTCAAAGACAGTAAAGGCAGATATATAGCAATTCAAGTCACGGTATTAGACCAGAAGGTGGATATAGTCTGTGTTTATGCCCCACTAGAAAAGAAAGATGTTTTTTTTAAAACATTAAACCAAGATTTAAGAAAATATACAAGTGATGGAGTATTACTCGCAGGAGATTTTAATGGGGTGTTGAAACCTAATAGAGACAGGAGTTCAAAAAAGAAAATTCATAAAAATCAAGGGAAATTGCCAGGCAGTTGTATCGACTTAATGGAAGAACACGATTTAACTGACGTATGGACACATTTATATGAAGGAAAAAATGGATTTACGTTTTTTTCAGAGGTACATCAGTCAACATCTAGAATCGATATGTTTATGTGTTCAAAAGAATTATTACCTAGAGTAAGAGGTATGGAGGTAGCACCAAGATATATCTCAGACCATAACATGATTGAAATCAATATAGAACTCAGAAAGGGTCAAAGAGACCGAACTTGGAGATTAAATGAGGATCTTATTAAGGATGAGGACTTTGTAAAACAGATGAAGAAAGAATTGAAGATTTTCTTAGAATTAAATGATACGCCAGAGGTTAAATATAAAACAATTTGGGATACTTGTAAAGTAGTCACAAGAGGACTACTGATAAAAAAAGCTGTTGAAATAAAAAGAACCAAAGAGAAAAAGGAAAAGGAAACCGAGCAAGAATTAAAAAGATTAGAGCAGGAAATAAATTTGCATCCGGAAAACAGAAAACTCAAAATTAAGCATGAGGCATTAAGAATGAAAAAACATAAACAGGACATGGAGGAGGTTATTAAGAAGAGTAAGATTGCAAAACAAAATTATTTTGTACACGCAAATAAACCAAACCGTTGGCTTGCACGGAAATTAAAGGAAGAGAGAGAGAAGAAATATATTACAGAAATTGAATACAAGGGGAAAAAAATTATAAAACAACAAGAAATTAAAAACGCGTTTAAAGAATACATTATAGGAACTTATTTAGGGAAAATGAAGATGTTCCACTTCTTTTAGAAAAGAGCAAAACATACTTAGATAAAAACTGCATTAATAAAATTAACGAGACACAAAAAGGAATACTAAACAGTCCTATTTCAGAGGAGGAAATTAAAGAAGCAATTTCACAATTAAAACTCGGGAAATCCCCGGGCCCGGATGGCTATACAGCCCTCTTCTATAAAACATTCAGTGCAGAACTAACTGAGATTCTTTGTAAGACTTTTAACAATATCATTATAGATGGGAAGCCAATATCCTGGAACTCTGCGGATGTCGTACTGATTCCTAAAGAGGGAAAGGATAAGAAAAATATTGCTAACTACCGACCAATAGCACTGCTAAATCAAGATTACAAGCTGTACACCTCAATATTGGCAAATAGATTGAAAAAAATCTTAGTAGAAATAATTCATACCGATCAAAATGGATTCCTGCCGGAAAGACAAATTAGACACAATGTGAGAACTGTCTTAAATGCTATTGAATATTATACACTTCATAATGAAAAAAAAGCAGCTCTTGTGTTTTTAGACGCTGAAAAGGCTTTTGACACCGTAAAGTGGGAGTTTATGTTCGAAGTCTTGAAAAAAATGGAGGTCGGAAACTTTTTTCTGACTAACATAAAAGAAATATATTCTCAACAAAAAATACAAATAATTATAAATGACGAAAAAACTGAAGATATACAAATAAATAAAGGTACAAGGCAGGGATGCCCTTTATCCCCACTTCTTTTCATTACGGTTCTGGAAGTATTAAACAACGCAATTAGAGCTAATAAGAAAATTAAGGGATTAAGAATTAAGGGACATGAACATAAGCTCAGAGCTTATGCTGATGATATATTTATCATTCTGGAAGATCCACTAAATTCTATAAATTGGGTATTGGAGGAATTAAACAAGTTTGGGGAATTAGCTGGTTTTAAAATTAATAAAGATAAAACATATATGTTAACAAAAAATTTAAAAGAAAAAGAAATAAATGAATTATCATTAAGATCTGGGTTAAAACCTGAAAAGAAAATAAGATATCTGGGTATATGGCTGACTGATAGAAATATAAACCTCTTTGAAAACAATTACAAACCAACATGGCAAAAGATTTCTAAAGACCTGTCGAAATGGAAAAATTATGATTTATCAATAATAGGAAGAATAGCTACCATAAAAATGATGGTATTGCCAAAATTTATGTATTTGTTTCTAAATCTTCCTATAATTGTAAATGAGAAGATTTTTAAGGACTGGGAAAAAACTCTTTTAAATTTCGTATGGAGAGGAAAAAGATCCAGAATTCACAAGAAGGTTCTAGTGAAACCTAAATCATTAGGAGGTTGTGCATTGCCAGATCTTAAACTATACTATAGGGCTTGTTGTATGATGTGGGTCCAAGATTGGATCAATTTAGAACAAAGGAATTTATTACATCTCGAAGCATGTAACCTGAGATTTGGCTGGCATGCATATACTTGGTACAACAAAGATAAAATAAATAAAGATTTTCATAATCACTCCATTAGGAAAGCTCTACATCAAACATGGACAAAGATCAAAGAGAAATTCTATCTAAAGATACCGAAGTGGGTTTCTCCGCAGGAGGCATTTTTGGGAAGATGGGAAGGAAACCCAAACTGGATAAGATATAGGGATTTAATTAAAATAGAACATGATAATAGTACGAAGCTTATCTCAAAAGAAGATCTAAAAGAATCAGGAAAATGTATCAGTTGGTTTGGATATTTCCAGATTAGACAGAGATTTATGAAAGATCTACAAAAAGAAGGTTTTGAAAAGGAATATAATGAGCTAGATAAAATTTTAGAAACAAGAGATAAAGGCAAAATTGCTAAATTATACAATCTGTTTGTAAATAGAGAAACAGAACAGGAGGTTATTTCTACTCACATGTTAGCATGGGCCACAGAAATAGGTCACGAAATTCCTCTGGAATACTGGGAAACTGCTTGGGAGAGAGCTAATAAATTTACAGAGGCACAGGAACTTAAAGAAAATGTTTTGAAGGTTACAAATAGATGGTATTATACACCAGCAAGATTGGCTAAAATATATAGGTTGAAAAATGATAAATTCTGGAAATGTCAAAACGAGAAGGGGACATATTTCCATATGTGGTGGGCCTGCCCAATAGTAAAAAGATACTGGTTAAAAATTCATAAAAATATCAAAAATATGTTGAAAATGGACGAACTAAAAACACATTTTTGCAGTATCTCTGAAATTTCTGATATAACCTAAACTGACCAAAAAAATAAATAAACTTAAAATCTATTTAGGGTGGATAAAAATAGGTGTAAACAGTGTGAAGAAAGTCATTTCAAAGAAAACCCCCTACTCTGAAATGATTCATCTTGAAGAAATGTAGGTTTGATTCATATTCTATTTTTTTCCTTTTAATGGGAAACTGCAAATTTGCAGTGTAGTACTCAGGTTCCTTTTTGCAGGACAATGTCCTGCCCAGGGATGGTGAGATGATGGGATATTCTGAAGAATTTTGGGTTTGAGTGCAATAGCCCATCCCCTACTCATCATACTTATCCCTCTGCATTTCCTGTTTCTAAACCTTACAAAAAGCATGAAAGGGAGAAAATTTTGAATGATTCATAGGTGATAGCAGAAATAAAGCAATATCAGTTTCTAGACATCAGAATACATTTTAAAAGGTTAAAGAAGCCTGAGAAATGATGTGCCAAGTACATCAATTTGGGGGTGAATATGTAGAATAGCATGGCTCTATGTGATTCCCTCTTGATCAGCCAATACCTTTTTCAGCACCCTC
>NC_056526.1:111540615-111614155 GCF_019175285.1 Sceloporus undulatus
GTTTGGTGGAACATTGTTGTGCCTAGGATAATAAAACAGTTTCAGTTTCCCGAAATTCTTTTCATAGAATTGTGCTGCAGTACATAAAGAAAACAAAAATATTTACCACAGAAGAAATACACAAATTCAATCTAGACAACAAGGAAATTGAAATAGTTAAAGAATTCCCATCTCTATGATCAAACATTGACCAGAATGGAGACTGTAGTCAAGAAATAATCAGAAGGCTAGGAATGGGAAGGGCAGCTATGAAAGAACTGGAAAAGATACTGAAGATCAAAGACATACACCTGAGCACTAAAGTCAGAACCATTGAGGCCATTGTGTTCCCAGTTACATGAACAGATGTGAGAGAGGGATAGTGAAGGAAGCAGACAGAAAGAAAATAAACTCATTTGAAATGTGGTGCTGGAGAAGAATACTTAGGATACCATAGACAGCCAAGAAGATAAACAAACGGGTTCGTCAACAGATCAAACAAAGGCTCTCCTTGGAAGCAAATATGATCAAGTTGAGACTATTGTACTTTGGCCACATAATAAGAAGGCACTGATCACTAGAAAAAACAATTATGCTAGAAAAGTTAGAGGGTAGAAGAAAGAGAGGAAGACCACAAACCAAAAGGATAGACTCAACCAGGGGTAAGGGCTTGCAGGATCTGGGCAGGGCAGTGGAGGATAGGGATTATCGCAGATGTATCATCCATGGGGTCACCATGGCATGGGACAGACCGCCAAAGAACAGCAGTCTGCCAGCGCCCATTTCTGCTCCTCAGGGATGGCTCAGCCCCCAAATGGCGCAGCACCATTGCAAAGCAAAAAGAACCTGGAATTTCCATGTGGATGCTGCGCAGTGCTTATGTCATAATGGTGGCGCCCATATACATGGGGTGCCACCATTGTTACGCCACCACCATGTAATGGGGTTGTGTGTTGTGCAGTCGCTTCACCCTGGCCAACCTTACTACGTGTCCAGGCCGGCACCAGTCTGGATCAGGTCCATGAGTCAGAACTGACTCGGGGGCAGCTAACAACAACAAACAGCTGTTAGGTATTCCCCCCGCCCCCCATAACTTCCACTTTCCTTCTCCTCATGTTGTGTAATATGATTGCAGTGACCAAGTGCTGCTCAAAACCAGTTGCAAAATAACAGTGAGGAATTTGCTTATGCCTTTTCCGTTGATGCCATTTAAAAAAACCACAACACATCAGATACTGGCAATATGTGGTCTGAGGACTGTATGTGTCCTGTTCCTTTTATATACTTTTTCCAAAATACTTGTTGCCTCCCCTTTACATCCTTCTTGGGCATAAGCCTGAGCAAAGGAATTGTTGCATTTTAATATATATACAGTATATAGTTTCTGAATGGATTTCCTGCTGTAGAGCTGGGGGAAATATTCCAAAATAAACAAAGTAACTCACTCTAACCTGTCCCAGCAATCTCGTACATTTGACTGACATAATTCTCAATCCAATTCATAGAAAGCTGCCTTCTGCTAGCTCAGGCCATTCATCCATCTAACTCAGTTTTCTCTACACTGCCTTGCAAAGGTTCAGTGGTGGGTTTCCCCAGCTAATGTCAAGCAATGAAACAGGACTTTCTACATGCAAACCGAGTGCTCTAAGTATAGCAGCCGTAAAAGATCAATTGGTATCCACCTGGTGACATCACTGTACAGGATGAGTCCCTGAGTAGTAGAATGGATTATGAATTCTGTGTGAAGGCTGTATGCATCTCAGCTTTTAAAAGTGCCCAGTGCCAGGGGATGAACTGTAGAAAGCCCAAAGTGCTGGAGGGAAGAGTTCTTTCAAAAAGAGAGTAGCCTCCACAACCACTCTTCCTTGACTTGCAACAAGAAAGGCAAGCACTCTAAATATTCTGAACTTTTACAAGCAAGACTTTGCCTCCAAAGAATGAAGTGTGGAGTGCTTTTTACAGTATTCTAGCCAGTTGGGGTTTTTTTCCATGCCCATCCCAGTTTTCCAGGTTTTTCCTCAGGACATATTGGTTTACATCTGGTTGGTTGGGTTGACTCATCAAAAAATTGTTCAATATAAAGTTGAAGGCTTTAATGGCTGGCATCCATAGTTTTTTTGTGGGTTTTTCAGGCTATGTGACCATGTTCCAGAAAAGTTTTTTCCTGACGTTTCACCAGCATCTGTGGCTGGCATCTTCAGAGAATGCTGGCATAGAAGAGAGCTGGAGATACACACACACACACACACACACACACACACACACACACACACACAATCCAGCTCTCTTCTATGCCAGCATTCTCCAAAGATGCCAGCCACAGATGCTGGTGAAACATCAGGAATAAACTCTTCTAGAACATGGCCACATAGCCCGAAAAACCCACAAAATACTATAGTAAGTTAATATGCTGACAGATTTAATAGATGCAGTGGGTCTACTCCAGTTGGGACTAAAAGAGAGTGTAGGCCACTAAGCATGATCAGTCCCTACTAGGCTATTTTGGCATCTTCCTTCTCCTCATCCTTTTGAACTTCAGATGATGAATTTGTGATTAGTGTGTTAATACGAATTATGAGATGACAAAAATGGAAATAGAATAAATAGAATGCAAAAAACAGATGATTGAAAAATGTGCTAGAAAAAAATTAATTAACTTGTTCAAATAATACTGTTTAAGTATTTTAAGTAAAGAGTGATGAGGTCAGATCTATCAAAACAGTCATTAAGTCTGAGAATCTATGAGTCAGTTATAGTAACAGGTCAGGTTGTGGAGTCTTGGTAAGATCAAAGAAAGCCTTCAATAAATCCTTCAGGGAAAGTATAGAGTGGTTGGGAGGAAAATTATGTAAGCAGGAGGTCATGTTCAATTAACCTGTGCTAATATTGCCACAGTAGATAAGCAAAATTAAGTGGACATCAGAGGCCAGATTAAACTCTGGAGTAACTCCTTTAGCTCGTCCAGATTACTACTTTAAAAAGAATGAATCTCCTCAATTATCCCTAGTACAGAAGTACTGAAGAGCTTATGACCCATCATGGCTATCCAGGCCTCACAGGACCTGTTCTAGGGTGAGTAGATGGGCTGCTCACCTCATTGTGCATCCTTCAGACATCACACTCATAGAGTTCCATGGAAACTGTAGGAGAGATTTGTATCTAGAAGCCATAGTCAGTGATGTCATCACCTGTTTACCAACATTCTGGCATACAGGTTGCAAGGTTCTGAATATGCAGAGTCCTTTGTCCACAAGAGGGAACGATGTTTGGTATAAAAATGTACCTATGGATAACATATTCCTAAGCATGTACAGAGGATCTTTGGGCGGGGGGATGAATGTTTCCACTGTGAAATCTATGGAACCAGGCTCTATGACTGATATCTATCTGTGTAACAGTGGTTCCAGAGATGTTTTATTGGCTGCCAGATGACCTGTGGTGAGATGGCAAGCAGGACTCACATCCAGTGCAGAAGCTTTCAACCTGCCAAGGAGATCTAGTTCCAATTCTTAATTACAACTGATAGAAAGAAACATCCACTATCCTTTTAAATCAAACAGATGTAACAGAACTTAGAAGGCAGTAGATCTCCACCTATGTTTTGTATATTTGCACCAAAAATATAATTTTGGTTACTGCTGTTGGTTATGTGGTGTAAAAAAAAAACAACTCCTGCTCAAATTCCCCTCTCTACACAACTGGTTTATATAACTTTGGAGAGTCGTCTTTACACATGATAAGTCTTTCTCCTGTGCTACTTATTATCCTATCATATTTCTTTTTAAAACCAACCATCAGAAAGAAAGTAAATGTTATCAAAACATTAATTCCTCTTCACTTGGAGTGTGTCGCACTTGAAGGGCCAGATCAAACCAACGTCCAAAGTCAGAGTAGGGATGTGTAAATTATGGATTTCTAGGTATTATTGGATTGCAACATTCAACATCCTCCATCATTGCTTATGACAACTGCACTAATGGGTGGTGGAGCAGTTACAGTTTTAGGTTGATTACAGTGGCCATCCTAGATGTTACACACATTATAAGAAAGTTTAAGGCATTTATTTTACCTATCTGGATTATTATGGGGGGGGGGGGGAAAAGAAGAAGAAGAAGAGGAAGGGGGGGGGGGGGGGGGGGGGGGGGGGGGGGAATCAAGATCCATATATCCATATAACAGCATGGAAGCAAAGGGTTAGAGGTCGGTTTGTCATTAGACTAACAATTAAATAGGACAAGTTGGATCAATATCCATCAATCCACTTTTACTACCTGCTATATTTGTCTTTTATTTCTATATGATCATTGAAGATGTTGTCATTCTGCACGTGACTTCATGTAAATTGCTGGCCTATTGACGTAGTAGTTCATAACCATGGAATAAACACTTTTGAACATTCTGAATAAATTATACCATACTCTGAATAAAGGTTTTCAGTTTCACAGATCCACTTATAATATTACTATAATGATGGAAAGAAAGGAGCAAAAGAAAAAAAAAGATAGGGAAAATAGGGTAAGGAAAGCTTATGAAAGACAAAGAACATGACCTTATCAAAGGCTCTCTTTCTGAGCTTTTCTAAATACTCCCTACACATCATTTTTTCCCTACAGTAATAAGGTCAGAACCTAGTGATCCCCCCCTTTTTTTAGATCCTGGAAGTTGAGGTCATAGGGCAAAAGCAATACTCCATATTTAATAATTAAAATAAAGGCATATGAATGGCTAGCCATGATTATATTTGCTTCAATACCCCATTTGAACTTGTACCTATTTTGGCTGTTTTGTAAAATATCTGGATGGTCCATAAGTCATCAGGTTAAAAAATAGCAACTTGTTTTTTTTATTATTTGGATTGTGTTCTGAAAGCCAAACTGCACTCTGCAGTAATCATGCAGTTTTAGCATTTTGCTTAACATTTTTCTCTTTATGAAAAAAAAAATGGTCATGGGGGACCCTGATCCAGAAAAGCAGGGAGATGATCAGCCCTTTTCTTCCTGTACTATTCTACTTTTCAGTGTGTCTCCCCCAGCTACACTTTCCTCCTATAATCAGATAATGTATGCTGGGGTTTTCTCAGATGTGAAGGGAAACCTTCTGAGGTAATATAAGAACAGGTTTCAAGTCTCACAGGCTGTTATTAAATACTCTGGAATACACTTAGAGGATAGTAGCATCTTGTCCTCCCCCTTCAAAATTATTACAACCAGGATCTCATAGCACCATGCATTCTCTCAGTTCCGTGAGATGAAAAAGCAAAGCAGAAGACATCCAACATTGTAGCCTGATGTTAGTTGTTTGTTGTTGTTATTGTTATTATTATTATTATTATTATTATTATTATTATTATTTTGATTGATTTGCCACCTTTCTTCAGAATGCGACCCAAGGCAGGTCATAGACAGAATAAACAAAAACACCAAAATAATATTTTTGAACAAAATCATCACTCTAAAACAATATACAAATATTTTAAAAGTCATATAAAAGATAAAAAATAAAACAGAGGCCTGGTACAAACGGGCGGGAAGTGGCATGCAGGCGCCGATTCTAGGGTTCGGGAGCACACACCAACTGCATGCTCCAGAACCCTAATCTGTACATACACACGGGGGCCGCCACAAATGGCGTCATGGTGGCGCTCCTTCCTGTTTGCGACATCACAGCTTCTTTTTGGTGGCACGTCATTGCTGCAGCATACAGCTGCTGCAGCACCAACTCGGGGCAAAGATGGGTGGTGCAGAGCTGCCCATCTGTCGAGCCCCAGACTCTCCAATAAGAAGTCTCCTGTGAGTGACTACATATTGAAAGCCCACTTAAGCAAAACAAGGTCTTTGCCGGCTGGTGAAAGAAGAGCAGGAGGGGGCCAGCCTAGCCTGTTGTGAAAGGGCATTTCAGAGGATGAGAGCAGCCATTGAACAGGCTCTCCCTTGTATCATCCCCAAGCAAGCCTGTGATGGCGGCAAGGGTGAAAGAAAGCCTTCTCCTGTGGATCTTAAGATTCTGGCAGGTTCATATAGGGAGATATGGTCTTTCCCAGAAATGAACCAGTAACGGGTGAAGTGGTTTTAACAAGGGAATCGTATGCTCCTTGTAACTGGCCCCAACCAGCAGTCTGGCTTCAGTTTTCAAAAAGTTTCCAAAAGCAGCCCCACATAATGTTACAATAGTCCAAGTGCAAAGTAATCAAGGCATGTGTCACCACAGCCAGATCTGGCATCTCAAGGAACCAGCTCAGCTGGCACAGTAGTTTTAACTGTGCAAACTTACTCCTGGCCACTGCCAAAATATGGACATCTAGTGCCAGAATTGAATCCAAGAGAACACCCAAGCTGAGGGCTCAGAAACAATTCTCTCACTCAAGTATCCATTTATCTTATCCATTTCATGTCCCCTTCATGACTTATGTCACACTCGGGTCTTGTATATCTGCAGAGGAATGTCAGACAATTTAGTAAACCTCACCTGCACCAATGAAAGGCTTATCTTTGTTCTTAGCCAACTATGCTGGGTGAATGTGGTGGAATGGAATGTATCTACAGAGAATCCAATAAAACAGCCCTTCCTATTGGTAACTGGAAGTATTTGTAATACTGCAATGTGCATTTCTTTAGCAATACAGTAAATGATTATTGCCTGGATCATGATGATCATGATCATTGCCTTTATTGCTTCTGGCAGTCATGTTGAGGCCTTTCTTGTATCTATTAAATGCTATTCTGATCACATTATATCCCATGCTAATCACATAATGTTGTTCTACTAGACAGGATTTACCCCTCCCCCTGCTTCTAGTGTAGATTAGATTCTCTGGACTCATTCACAGGTCTTATACTGTTTCCTAATCACAGGGGCTCATATGGAGCATCCCTAATCTGATCTATGGCTGAAGAGGAGGTGTGGCCTGGGTTGCTGACAAGTTTTAATTTCAGGTACGGATCAAGAGCCCTTTGAAACTACAGGATTATAGCACTATCATTCCACTTTGATTTAGGACTTTCCTATGCAAGAAAAGAAAGGTGAAACTGACTGGGAAAAATCAGTTCAGCTTTGATGATCATCTCCCCTTGGGAAGAGAATGGAAATGTTACAAGAGCACGCAGAATGGCACGCAGAAAGCTTCCACTCTCCCATTCAGTTTCACCTCCCCCCCCCCATGCAGTAAACTTCATAGATGCCTCCTTGGAATCCTAAGGATTGTAGTTCGAAGAGGCTTGAGAGGAGTGCTCTGGTTGAAAATTCCAAATATTCCTTCTCAAACTGCAAATCCCAGAATTCCATAGGATGGAACTATGGAAATTACAGTGGAATCATAGTGCTTTAATTCTGGAATGTGAAATGATCCCAGAGGCTCAGCTCCAAAATGCCCTATACATACACAACTATTTGCCTTTCCTTCTACCCAGCATTCCTTGCTACTACCATTGCTCCTAAGAATCAAAACCATTTCGTTTGAGAATGACATGTTATTCTTCAGGTCTTTGGTTCAACATGTTAAATTGAAACTAAAGCAGAATAAGTGTAAAGAGAGAAATAGACCCAGTGCAATTCTAATTTAGTGAAATTTGTTATGTGAGTCTATCAGTGTCTAAGAGCAGAAAGAACAGCAGACTATGAAGTCTGTGTGCAACCTGTGGTGAATATGCTGAAGAAACATCCAGCAAAATGTTTGGAGAGCATTATATAAAGCAGAAGTAGGCCATGAGGAAAGAAGCTGATTATTATTTTTTTAAATCTCTGTGGCAAATTGGTGTGGCTGCATTTGAGCCTAATGTGCAATTTGGACCTCCATTGTATTAAAAGATTTTGCTGAATTGGAATGGGTCCAAAGAAGGGATAACAGGTGTTCTTCCTCTTTGTACTGAAGATGCATTCGCCAAACTAGGGAAAACATGACGATGGCACAACTTGAAAGCTACTTATAAACACCTGCAAAGGATTAGTCAACACAGAACTAGACGGCAGGGTGTTAAGGGGAAATACATTTCAGGAGTCAGTTAAAGTACAAGCAGAAAGATGACCTAAAATTAAAATTGAGAAAATCACTTTGTACTGTGAGCCTTTAAGCTTATGTTGCAGAGATTTACACATTGAGAGTTCAGTTTAAACCCTCAAATTTGGCTTCTGAGCAGAGTTGCCAACTTTTTACTGGTTATTTGCACACACCTTTAACATCACTCTCAGAGGCAAAATGTAGCAGTAAATTTTTTTCCTGGCAGAAGAATCAGTTAATGGGAACCACCTACCATCTTTGTCTTTGCACAACAGGCTCAGAGCTTGGAAAATTTACTTTTTGGACTGCAGCTCCCAGAATTCTGGGTAGCATGGCCACAATCTTAGCTATGTCTCCTGAAATATTCCCATTCAAGGGCAGATCAAATGACACAGGAGCTCATAATTATTCTCACACTGCTAAGATTACACTCTGCTCATGTTTGAAAGCCGTGGATGATTCTGAAAGAAGCCCCGAGCAGAACTTGGAAAACTTACTGTATGGTTTACAATTCAAAGAGTTCCAGCCATTTGGCCACTGCAGAGGCTGGCAGGGGGATTATGGGAGCTGTAGTAATGTTGTCAAGCTCTGGGTAAATATAAGATTACAGCCTTAAATTTCCATGTAACAACTTTTCAAATGGAACACTGTTTCACTGAAATTAATTACCACTTTTAGGGGGAGGAAAAGCCACATTTTAGTAAAAGTGTTTGTCTTTTCCTTTGTGTTCAGTTTTTGTAAGTATCATCACCTGCAATCACATCTGCTCTTGTATAACAGCATTGTAATACAGGGTGGATGCATTTGCTTCTGTCAGTTTGAGCTATAACTTTACATCTCACATAATAATTCCTCAGTGGAAATGTATGAGGCATCGCTCAATGTATGTCAAAGCAACAAGAATCTCTCTGAAGCTCCGCAAATTCCTCAATGTCACCATGACACAGTTCTTTGTGTTAATCAGTGTCTAAAACAGGAAATCTTTCTTAATGACTAAATTTGAGATTAGATGCATTAATACTTCCTCAAAAAGGCCATGCTTTGTCATCTTTGAGAGAGCATGTTCACAAGTTGGTTCATCTGGTTTGGTAGGGCCAGGAAAAAAGCTGGGTTAAGGAAGCAGAGAAGGAAAGGATATATCAATTGAGTAGTAGCTCTAATGTGGGCAAAGAGCAAACCCCTATATATTAGTGGGTTGCAATTTCCCTGAGCCCCAAGCCAGCATAGCCAGCAATGAAGAATATGGGCATGTCCAGTCCAATAACATCTGAATGGTTACATCCCTGCCCTTGATCCTCTGCACATTTTGGCCAGTTAATCTCAAGAAAGTAGCTGTTATAAATCTGTAGTGGTGCAGGATGAAGGCAGGACTAGCTATACAGAACTATTTCTGTCATCTCCTAGATGCTTGTGCTCATCGAAACATCAAATAAGTCAGAAACCCTACTCACATGTTACTCATATGTAGGACATGTATTCAACCAGGAGCAAGGTGCACATTGCTGGCCACACCCCAATGTCATATGTCTGGAGTAACCTTACCCCTCACCCCCATCTGCAATGAGTGTAGATATCTGAAAAGTAATTTGTGCACAGGAGGAGCTGCTCATGCTTTCCATGCAGATGTCATGAAGTAATGTTTCAAATGGGACTAGTAGAGCAGCTCTACACCTGTTTTGACATGGGATGCCCTATATGCATGTTACCACAGGAAAAGGATTGGAATACCTGGGTATTACTAGAATCGAGAATCATGGAGTTGGAAGAACCCAATGCACATGTAAAGTACTCCAGAAAGATGGCCATTCATGCTCTGTTTAAAAACCTCCAAAGAAGGTGAGTCCACTATCCTCCATGGAAGTCCATTCCACTAGTAAATAGCACTTATCAGTAGAATGTTGTTTCTAATGTTTAGGTGGAATCTCTTTTCTTATACTTAGAATCCATTGGTTAGTGTCCTAGGCTGTATTTATACTGCAGAATTAATACAGTTTAACACTGCTTTAACTGTCATGCCTCAATGCTATGGGATTTTGGGATTTGTAGACTTGTAAGTTATTTAGCCTTCTTTAGCCTAGCCTAGCCTACACTAGAGGCAAAAGTCTGAATGGATTTCTGCCCCTGTATCCTCCCCAGAGCTACCCTGTATATATTTTTTTCTCCACAGGGACATCAAGTAGACTATCTATGGCACTGTACAGACGGGCTCTATGGGGCACCGTCATTACGTGCAAGGGGTGGTTTTTCCAGACGCAACTCGCCCCTCGCACATGACAAGGGCGTCAAAATGGCAGTGCCCTGTACATACGGGCGCCACCATTTTGACGTGATGGATGCATAGCATCCATATGTCCTGGCGCCTTTGTGATGCCGCAAGTGTGCCATTGTGCCTTGTGGCATCACAAAGGCACCACAAGAAGAACCTGCTTTTTGCGGGTTCTTTTTGCTCTGTGACGGAGCCGCACAGTTTGTCCGCTGCGGCTCCCTCGTGGAGCAAACCAGGGTGGCGGGAGACTGCCCTTTTTGGGCGGTCTGTATCCCGCCTACATCACTCCATCATCTCTGTGGAATTCCCCACTATACAACCACCACGTCCATTACTGGCCCTATTGCCTTTCCTACCCCCACTATGCTGCTGTTCCTGCCCATCCTCATTATCCCCTGCAAATGCATTTATTTTGTTTTCTCTTTTGTAGCATAGCCTCCAATGAAATGCCCAGATCACCTATTGGGTGCCTAGTTTGCCTGAAAAGTGACGGGCGTGCCAGCAGCAAGAGGAGGAGGAGGAGGTGGGAACTAAAAGTGGCAGCAGGGACAGCTGCAAAATAACACCATCATCCAGAGGGAGAGAAAGGCAAGTCAACTCCATCAGGCCTTGCCTGAAAAGAAGAAGGCCCTCCATTCACCATCCAGAAGGAGAAAAGGACAGGCCAGCTCCATTGAGCCTTGCCTGAAAAGAAGGACCTCCCTCCAGCCAGCATCATCCAGAGGAAGAGAAGAACAGGCCAGCATCATCAGACCTAATCAGAGTAAGAAGAAGGGCCTTCCCTCCAGTCCATCTGCCTTGGTCCAGGCCTCCGAGGGAGAGAAGATCTGCTGGACTTTCCCCCTTCCCCACTGCCATTCCCTTCTTCTTTTGTGTCTTGTCTCTTTAGATTGTAAGCCTGAGGGCAGGGAAATGTCTAATTTACAAATTGTAAGCTGCTCTGACAGCCTTTTGGCTGAAGAGTAGGGTATAAATTAATAATAATAATAATAATAATAATAATTATTATTATTATTATTATTATTATTATTATTATTATTATTTTAAGATGACAGTGGAGGTGGTGGGGCAGCAAGGATAGGAATAGTGGTAGCAGTGGTGACAGTGGCAGCACAGGAACAGCAGTGGCAGGGTTTTAAGAAAGCTAAACAAGAGTGTATACATTGAATCTGAGGTGGATAGGGCAATGTGTCATGTGTCTTATAACCTTAGATTCAGAGGAGGGTGGGTTTTAACAAGTTTTTAAGTAGTGTGGACAAGAATTATGTTAGAGAGCTCTGGTGCCACAACAAACTGCAAACCTGAGGATTCCATAGGATGGAGGCATGACAGTTGAAGCAGTGTGAAATTGCATTAATTCTATAGCATGGCAGCAGCCCTAGTTTAAGGAGCATCAGGAAACAAGCTTGGGCTGTCTTCTACTTGACAGCCCTTTAAATATTACTCTCCATATAATATTCATGTTGGTAGTGCATCACCTCTGTCAGTTGTTTTCTCACCAGTATATATTTTTAAAGTTAGATTCTTGAGCTCAATTTGCCTACAGTACCATTTACAAATTAACTGCAGATTATGCTCATTGGCTTGAACTATAGAACATTCAGTGCAATCCTCTCTTTGACCATTCTTTTTACACAGTCCTTGTTTTGGCATATTCTGAACTATACCAATACATTAGCAATAGGGAGTAGAAAAAATAGCCTCCACATTATTTAGTTCCAGCAGAATATTCAAATGAACAGGTTTAGGATGGGGCAGAGATTTCCCCCCAACTTAGTGATGTAAAGAATATTTGCAATTTTTGCTTTTGCCCTTCACTGGAAAGGATATCTCAAGACCAGAAGACATCCCTTTAGGGCATGGATTGTATTGTTTTTTCTAACAGCAGGAGAGTAATTATGTCAATTGTTTAATGGCGAGGTAACATGTAGATAAATTTATTCATTCAGTGGATCTACTCTAGCTTCAACTAATGACAAGTTGCAGGGTTGTCAGACACCATGAGATGTTTTGCACTTTGGGGAAAATATGTCATGTTATTTACACAGAAAAGATTGTTTTGTATAAAATAATCCATTTTGTAAGCAATCCCCCCAATATTGTTTTTGTGGAACTCAACCTTGTTTGTAAAAAAAGGATCTCTGTACAACTATTTTGCAAAAAGATCATGAAATGTGAAAAATAATCAAAAACTGTCATGAGCTCAACCAGAAAAGAAAGAAAGAAAGAAAGAGAGAGAAAGAAAGAAAGAAAGAAATATTTGTACGAGGGAATAAAATAAGTGAATATTTAAATCCCTACTCTGCAACAGTCATGAGAAGGGAGTTGACTCCATTGCATTAGCCAGAGATAATCTCTTGGAATGCTCTTCAGCTATAAATCACCCACTGGGCTCCTTAACTGTGCCAGCCAGGAACTGGCATAGCTAATCCTTCTTGTTGGTTTTAACATGTGGATATAGGGGCTGATATGCCCCCCCCCCCAAAAAAAAAGAAAAGAAAAGAAAGGAAGGCCCACCATATAGTAGACTTTCTGCTACATCTTCACAGGAAATCTTCCAAGTTCCAACCACCTTACGTGTTACAAGACTCTGGTAAGCTGGTTTTTATTTATTTATTGGATTTATATCCTTCCTTTCCCTCAAAATAGGACTGGTGATGGGGAAGGTGGGAATCCCTAAATATCAGGTGGAGACCATTTCTTTATCTCCGTCTAGAGATATGTTTAGATTGGGGACAGTTTCATGGTTTGGAGACCCTTACCATTGCCCATCTTCCTCATCTTTCTACCACTGTCTATTCCCTGTAAGGAAATGAGAAGTGAGAGATGCCAGGAGACATGCAGGATCCTCTCACCTTAACTTCAGGAAAGCCCAGGAAAACAGAGAGCAGGAATGATTAGATAGTGGAGATTCCAAGAAGGAGGAAGTAAACCCATTTACGAACACACCAAATAAATTTTACCCAAATAAAATGTTGAACAGACTTTGGGCATGAACCCAAAGTGCATATTGGAACAAAATGCTCTGTGCTGCAATTATTCATTAGTTTTATGTATCATCTCAGGTGCTACTATACAGTCAAGATAATGTTTCACCACTTCATTATGATAGAAGACTTAATCATTGAACATTTTTGTGTGGTTCAAGAATTCTTGTCTCTTGACTGGGATGTTTTACACTGTGTTTTTGAATTACGTTGAGAACTGCTCTGTCATGCAGTATAGCAATGTCCTCAGTATGATCTGTACATCAACATGAATGAAATATTTTGAGAAGCCCGTAATGAGTAGAAAGGGGAGGTTTCCCCCACTAAACTGCAAACAAAATAAAAATTGACTGAACATTTTATCTCATTCCTCCATGACCCCAGAGACCAAGTGATTCACTTTTGGATTGATTATAACTTCTTGGCATAGATGCGTATATGTGCACAAGCACAAGTGTTCGTGCACACACACACACACCTGAGCCTGAGAAACTAACTCAAATTAGAAATTAATACAATAAAATAATCACATTATTTCATTTCTTATTAGTGCTTTTACGAAAGCACTGTGACACTGATACAAATCTTGGGTTTGTCTACCTGAAAAAAGCACATGGAGCAGAATGCTCCATGCTGTAGTGTCCTTGCTTTCATTTATCATCTCAAGCTGCACTATTTTGATGAGTTTTCACTTCCAGGACTACCAGAGCTGATGGGGAGATAATGAAATACTGAAAGCATCAAGCAACAGGGATGTCTGTAACTGGTAATGGGTATCCTCAGTTTGTTAACTCCAGCTGTGCTATTTGACAGTTTTTTTAAAGAGATGTGCCACAATGTAAGAATGCTGAACAGAGAATAAATAAGCTAGTGTCAATAAGTTATATAACCCTTCATAGAAGTCATAATGTATCACCACAGTTTTCATATCTCACCCACTTGAAACCATAGAGTTGTCACATGTTCTTGCCCTAAACAGGTGGCATTGTAATCTTTGTGGTATGCTGAAATCTGTCTTCCTATTTCCCCAAAAGTGCAAATCCCCCAATGCTGTTTAAAAAGTACATGAAAGCACTTGGACAGAGTCATGGGGAGGGGTGCTATCATACACTCAAATATATTTCTCCATGACTTCTAAAACAGCCTCAGCTAAGGGTAGTGTATCTCCTCTGAAAGAATGCCTGGGGAGGTAATGGGCTGCATGAGGAAAAACAAATTGAAACTGAATCCAGACAAGACAAAGGTCCCAACCTGGATTTGGAGGTGTGTCATCCAGTGTTGGATGAAGTTACACTCCCCCTAAAAGACTATGTTCACAGCTTGGGGGTGCTTCTAGATCTATCAGATAGATGTGGTGGCACAGAGTGCTTACTATCAACTTCAGCTGATATGCTGACTATGTCCCTACCAAGAGCTGGAGGTACCATCTACAGATGGTAATGCACACACTGGTAACCTCAAGTCTGGATGTGCTGTACATTGGGCTACCTCTGTACCAAGTTTGGAAACTTCAGCTAGTTCACAATATGGCAGCCAGATTGGTTACTGGGACATTCAGAAATGATCACATCACACCAGTATTAAAATCATGGCATTGGCTGCCAATTAGTTTCCAGACAAGATGCAAAATATTGGTTATTACTTTTATAGCCCTACATGGTTGGGTCTAGCTTACCTACAGGATCACCTCCTTCCATATAATCCACCCTGTATGCTCAGCTCCTCTGGCAAACATTTACTCCAGTTAGGCAGGATTAGGTTGGCAACATTCAACCAGAGGACATTTTCTTCAACCACCTCTATATTGTGGAATGACCTGCTGGAAGAGATTTGGCAGCTGAATACACTATCTGAATTTAAAAGAACCTTGAAAACCAGTATTTTCCATCAGGTTTATCCAAATGATTTTTAAATTGTGAATTTTAATAATGAATTTTAATTGTGGATTGTTTTAATAAATGTGTATCTTGTCCTTTTAAATTGTATGCATGTCCTTTTAAATTGATGTGTATTTTAACTGATGTGGTATGTCTGTTAATTGTTGTTTGCTGCCTTGATCCATGGAGAGAGGTAGGTAAGAAATAATAACAATTACAATAATAATAATAATTTAGATATTTCAGATTATTGCCCATTTGATAGCTCTATGGTTAGCAATAGCAATGGTTTGTTGGATTGATCCTGGTTATGATTCCAGGAAACAAGCTAATGCCAAGCTAAACTCAACCCACTAGCAATACATAGCTGTTAGAGTGGAGAGGCTGAGAGCTGCCTTAACCCTGGTTTCTTATTGAAGATGAAACCATTTAAACCATCTCTGGCTTTGCAAATTGGCCAGCTGAATTCGGATTCTATACTGAAGTTACATGGGCTACACCCACCTGGGCACCGGTGGCACAAATCCTTGTGATAGGATCCAGATGCAGCCTGAATTAGAATTTGAGAGCGGTAAGTCAGTTTTAAAAGCTGTGCGATAAACCCCCTTAGTCACGTTCAACACAAACTCACTTAAACAAGGTTTTGCATCCTAGCTTGTGGACAATGCTTAACACTGTTTAAGTGTTCAGATGTAGTGTAGAACCATGGTTTAGTGACAAGAAACCATGGCAAAGTGTATCCATAGGTCCTGCATTTGAGAACTCGGCCTGGCAGCAACATTTCATAAAAGCTAGCAAAAAACAAAACAAAAACAAATACAGATAATGATCCAGCATTTCTGGAAAATATTATTAAAGGAAGTACATAGAAGTATTGTTGTCTTCACAACAATATCCATTATTCATTTCATCAGTGAACAGTTGTTTTTCTTCCTTTTTGTAAACAGGAAAAAATAGTAACACGATCAGCTTTGGCAAGTGAAAGATGGCACAGTTTTGAAGGTAACATTTTGAATAATAAAGCTGCCCCTGATCTGAAGTGTAGATTTGCTAATCTTTAAATCACTGTCTGCCATTGTCTGCAGGGAAGTATGTATGTGTGTTTGTATTGGGTGGGGGAATGTCACCTACAAAATGGTGCTACTTTTATGTTGGAAATACCCAAGGATGCTAGTAAGGGGGGAAATATCCATTTTTCCTAGACCAATGCTATCACCAGTGAGCAGGCATTGGCACTATGGAACTCCAGCAAGGTAGTTGTAGTGGGGGAGTGGGGACAGCACCTTCCAAATATCAATTTTCCACTAGTCACTACAAGTCTACGGTAAATGTTCATAACAAAAGGCCATCTTATGAAATTTAATTATACTACAGGTTAATTGCAAAGGCCAAGGCTAAATTAAGTGAGCTATAAGAAGTAATTAAATATATAAAAGCTTATTTTTTTGGTCCTGCAATATAGAATCTTTGGCCACCTTTATTTATTTATTTAAAAAGAAAACTCACCACTTAAACTATTTCATTTTTCCTAATCAGTAATAAATTCCCATCCTCCTGTATGTTGCTATAGCAATATGCAGTGGAAGAGGGAAGATGATAATTTTTCCAAAGCAAGCTCTCTTATGCAAGGGTCCTGGTAGAGCCAGTGTAATTGATGGGATGGCATCAGCTGGTGCTGCAATACAAGTTTGCTTTAGTTTGTATCCAATTGGTTTTATGTTTCTGATTATCACTGCTTGCTAATTCATGCGCTGACCTCTGCTACAGAAGAAGACAAAGGAAGCATGGACTGAGATCCATAGAGCCATTTGTTCAAGCATGTAAATAAACTTTTTTTTTTTGTTTTTCTCCTAGTAGCAGTGTCTTCTACCCATTCACAGTAAACTTTCCCTCCTGCAAATGTTATCTGAGAAGGTACAAGAGCCTGCCACTGGAAGGAAATACTGCACCTTCTGAATATTCATAAGGGTTGTAGCCCACCTTGGTTCAGTGGCCTCGCTGTTCTCTGGGTATTACTGTCTGCCTCCAGACTACAGGTGGGGTGCTGGATCAGTGCTCATTCAGATCAGAACAAGTTACTTGCATATTCAAGCCTCTGCATCATCTCAAAGAAAAGGTTATGTCAGAGCTCCTTAGAACTCTTTCACACTGGCTGGGCATTCTGGAAGCTGTAGACCAAAAACCTCTGGGGTAGGTTACAGCAAGTTGAATATGTTATGGTTTTTGAATGAGACAGGTATTTTTAAACCATTTAGCAATGGGCCACCATGAAAAAGAGAGATGTGATCTAACTGAAGAGTGGGAAAAGAGGAAATGTAACTTTGTACTGATTTGTCTGTTGCTTTCTTGGAGTAAAGATGTTTTACTGTTTCAGCTATATATGGAGACTAATGCTGGTGTACCTTGAACGCTTTCAGACCATGAAGGGGCATGCTTGGTGGTTGCATGGCTCTTGCCATTGTTAACAGCCACTGGGCCCATGATGGAAGTGCTTATACATGTTGTCTGTGTGTTCAGAACAGCATGGAAAGGTTATCAGTGCTGATAAATCTTTATATAGCTCCTCCATGAAAACTAGACAGTGGTTGGGCCCACGTTCTTTCTCACATGGAGAAACTATGCTCATAGATCAGTATGTAGAAAATGTATGTGGACCCTCTTGCTCTCTCTCTCTCTCTCTCTCTCTGACTATGGCTCAGAATAGAGGGCCCAGAAGGAGCATCTGGAGACCTCCCTGGCCACAATCAGGCCAGAACCATGGCGAGTGAATGGCCCACTCCCAAAGAGGCCTCTAGCAGAATTGCATTTAATCCGCTCCAAAAAGGTTTGGCTCTTGCTGCTATAGTGTGGCCTTGGAATGGCTTCTGGCTGCTTGGGGGGGGGAGGGTGCATCATGTGAATGCCATACCCCTGAAGCAGCCAGACCTGATTCTTTTGGTTTGTCTGTTTCAGACCAATTTAATAAAGGGATGGCAGTTATATTGCCCTTCAAATGTGTTTAGATTGATATTCCCAACAGCTCTAGCTAACATAACATAGCCAAGGAATTATGGGATGAGTAATCTAACAACATCTGGAATGCCACACACTTAATACCCCCCCCCCAGGATGAGGGCAATATAATTATCTGGGAATATAGGGGTTTGTTTATAACCAAGCTGCTCCCCTCTGGAATAACAGGGACAGATGATAATGATTGAATAAACTATCTTTTCAAGACCATACTAGTGGTGCTGTTAAACTGCTTTTAACTTTGGATGAGTTAAAAAGAGTTGTGGAGAAACTAACTTACAGTATTAGTCTGATATCTTGAATAGTTCTCCTGTTAATAAGACCTGGGAAACGTGTAACATTTAAAAGGGAATTCCTAGCATAAAAGTGTCCTTGATCATGGTAATATTTTGAAATACTCACTGCAGGTCACTGGCTCATTATATTCTTTTCTGTCAATTGTTCATCAAGGCTCCTTTTCCTTTTGCAGCCACAAGGACAACATGCTATAATGAAGTATGCTCAGTAAATATAAATATTACACTTTGATGCATAAGACAGGAAAGCTATCTGTTGCCCGAGTCTAAAGAATTCATAATAGACAAATTGGGGCTGCTGATGCTGACCTGGACCATCTGTCCCTCTTGGAAAACCAAGCCAAACTTCAACATTCCCCCACATCTGCTGAAAAAGAAATGGTTGCATTGAATGAGGACTATCAGTGCTTAACTGTCTTGTCTACCTCTACTGAATGGAGACCCTGCCAAACTGGCTCAGACTGGGACATACCCCATAGTGAGATATTGTGCTGCCTTCAGAGGCTAGAAAACACATTTGGATTTAAAAGAGAGTAAATATCTATACTGATTGGTTTTGTCTCGTGTATGTCTAAGTTATGAGACATTATTAGAACCTGAAGGGCACTTCATCCCTGTCCTTTTGAGAGCACATGTTGAGGTCAAATTGTCCTGCCCAGAAAATAGCCTCCAGGTTAGAAAGATCTTAAATACAGACACACAGAAAGAATCTCTTTTGTTGACCTGCCCTCTCATGGAACTCTCTCTCTCTCTAACCTTCCCCAGTCATCTTCTTCACATGAGATGGTGAGAAAACCCATGTGTGTGGTTTAGCTTGTAGTATCTCAAATTTGTTCAAGCCCCCTTAGATTGGTTAGGAGAACAGTTTTAGCTTCCATACTTTTTGCTCCCCACCTTTTTTTTTTTGCTTTGAGATACAGCTTGCATTGAGCGTAGATTAATCTGTTGGTTTCTGCTTCTATTCTTTTCTGTCTTTTTAATAAAGAAACAATGGCTTTTGTTTCAAAGTTAGCTTGTCCTTCTATCTCATTTTACTTTGAGATGCTTTGGTTAATATTCTGTTTTTAATGACTTCAGCCTGTAAGATCCTGCAGAGACCAAGCATCTAGAAGAGCTCCCCCCCACCTCCACAATGCATTGCTCTTAACATCAATTGTCCATCAAGGCCCTTTTTCCACTATAGATAGATGAGGCGTGCAGTCACAAGCACAACATACATTTGAGTAGTAAATCATGGCGCTCAAAGGGAGGGAATGATTGGATCTGTTTATGAGCTTTCAGATTCATCAGAGCAGACACTATTCACAACAGGATTTTGCTCAAAGGATCTCTGGCCTGATCCTGCAAGGTAGGTCTTATACTGTTCTGAATCTTTCTCTTCCCTTCACCATCCCTGATGAGGAGCTAGGAAGTGAGTATTTTCTAGTATTATAGTGGGAAGGAAGGAGTCATATTCCACTGGGAAGGTATTTTTAGTACTTTCTTCTTAGGCCATTAAATGGAACATGGATTCAAGTCACACTGTTTGTGTGTTGTCCCACTGCTGGTCTTTCATTTACAACCTGAAACCTGTATATATTTATGGATGGCTATCTTCTTGTATAATGTGTATTCTTTGTTCATTCTTCCTTCACCTCTCCTCTTGTCTCTCACCCCCCCCCCACCCACCCATCCACCCATCATACACACCTCCATTTAAACAGTATGGTGTACAGGTCTCACTATATTTTGGGCAGGATTGAATAAACTTAGGTTTAAATATCAGTCATCCATAAAGTTTACTGGAGCTTTTAGTTAGGGAGGGAATCATATATGTAGTCATATATGCAATTACAGTGGGCCCTCCACATTCACTGGGGTTAGAGGCACAAGACTCCCATGAAAATGGAAGAACCACAAATAAAAAAACAACAACACATGTATGTATATTTTTACCTAAGAGAACTCCAGGCATTTGTAAGCCCTTCAGTGCAGGTTTAGGATCCACATCTGCCAGAAATTGACCATAGAATTGAGCTGGAGGACTTTAAAAAATGCCTAGAGAAATGTTCTCTCTAGGAATCTCCAGGTCATCCAGTGCGATTTCTGCAGATGTTGTCCATTGAGCCGTACAGGAGGACCTAGAGAGTCCTAGAGACAACCTATTTAATCAAATCCATCAAAAGTCAAAGCCACAAATGTGGAGGGCTAACTATATTATTATGTTGAGAAGGGATTTTTGTTAGTGTTTTTGTTTTCTTTTTCTTTTCTTTTATGGATATGTGTTTTTAAATAGCAATAGCATTTACATCTCTATATCACTTCATAGTGAACTCAACACTCTCTAAGTGGTTTACAGTCTGTAAGCCAATTGCCTCCAACAAGCTGGGTATTCATTTTACTGAACTACGAAAGGACAGAAAGCTGAGTCAACCTGGAGCCCTCTGGGATTGAACTCACAAAGTTGTGGCTGCAGTACCAGCATTTAACCACTATGCCACCAGGGCTCCAATTTAGGTAACATCCTCCACCTGAACCTTTCTCTGTGTTTAATATATGTATATTACTCTCTCTCTCTCTTTTAATCCATAAAGTTTACTGGATGATCTTAGGTCATTATCAACAATCCTAGCATACCTCAGAGAGCATCAGTAAGAATAAAGCTAAAGGAGGAAATGACATAATAAAAATCTGTTGGCTCAGTTTGCAATCAGTTTAGTTATTCCAAGATTCCTACATAAACATTCTGGGGAGGGGGGGGGAGGATCCTTGCCTTCTGATAGTTTTTCCCAAATGCATGTTAGCAAAAGTTTAGTGATGAGTAGATGAATTACCTTGTGGGAATTATAGTTTCTAGTCCCAGCCATAATGAATAGCTGAGCTTGCAAAGAAATCTAATCTAATTTTCTCTTCTTCCTTGCAGGCACCACCCAGTCATTTGTTGTTGCTGCTGTTTTGTTTCTTATCTAATCAAATGATAGGAAGTTGTCTGTCCTCTTTTTAGGCATCATTTCTTTTTAAATATGGCTTCCATGTGGAAAGATTGTGTGAAAGAAGCCAGTTGTAAATAGGGCTTCTACATAGGAAAGGATTAGGGTAAGAGAAGGAGAGATCTGAAATAGACTTCTGTCCTCTTCCACTCAGGCAGCCTATTGATTTACAGTGCAAAACATTCCTGCTTTTAAAAAAAAATCTACTGCATTAGGAATGAAGCAGAACAAAAAACTTGGAGGAATTCATCAGGAGAATGTTCTTAGTATAAAAGCTGTGAGTTCAAAATTTGTGTGGTAGCAGTTGCTGCTGTAAGAGGTGCAGGTGGAGGATGTTACTTAAAGAGGAAAGCAAACAAGACAGTGTGATGGAAGCAGTTTTGTATATGGAGAGTGCTAAAAGCAAACTGAAGCATGATACAGACAAATGGAAAAGCTTACTGCAGCATACATATGCACACATACATATGCACACATACACACACTACCGATAAGACCTGCAGTGTCCCAAGAGTGAAGGAAAAGACTCTTTGCAGTTGACATTCAGGTCTTTACCACACAAGCCCCATTTTTGCAGCAATTGCATCTGAGAGAAAATGGAAACATACCACACTGAGGGCCCCAATATCAAACATCTTCAGAATCGTGTCATATATCCTGCTACTGCTATCATACTCTCTTCTTGAGTCCTCTTCAGCCTTACCTCCCTGCCTCATACCTCATTTTGTTACGTTATTTATTTATTTATTTATTTATTTATTTAGACACACACAATTCCAGAACACTGCTACAATGGACAGTAAAAACAGTTTTTAAAAAGAAAATAAAAAGAAATGAGAGGGGTAGGTAACTGGGTTGCTTGGGAATAGCCAGGGGAGGGGGAACAGGGGGAGAGGAGGGAACACTGGCACCATGTGACTGGCAATAATGTGACTGTCCCAGTAGTGATATTTTGCACCTGGGCACTTGTGCTATTGATAGCTCATTGATGGGTTTCCCCCTTCAATGAAAAGGGACACCCAAATGATGGTTGGGGATAGTGTAGCTATGGGTTGGAGGTGGTAGTATGTGATAAGTATCACCAACGTTGCTTTTTTTCCTGGTGTAACCATGGTTTAAAAGACATATGTTGTAATCTCCTTAGGCTAAAAAACTCACTTCACATTTTCCTAGCAGCTAAATTTCAGTGCTGTGATGTAAATCCTGTCTCTGAGCATGCGTGCTTCTTTACTCACCAAGATCAAATGTTTTCTTGCACCTGGTAAGTGGGATGGTGAAATGTTGAGCCACATAAAATGTTGGTAAGCAACAATGAAACAAGATTGAACCCAATAAAAAAAGATACTCACTAAACAACCAGCTGCTTGCTCAGATGGTCTGGTCACGTAGCTTACAGCAATCAATGTGCTGTTTCAGTGAGAGTTAGGGCTTTAACATTATAGGATCTCTATGTATGTGCCTACAAAGCAGCTGGCTTTGTAGTTCACATAGTTTCACAGAAATCAATGAGAGTTTCAGCAAGAGTAATGGGTTTAACATTAATCAACTTTTATGCATGTGCCTATGAAGCAGCTTGTTTTGGCTGCTTGGCCTGTTAGAAGCAGAGTGAGAATGTACAGAATATTATTTTACATTCATGGGTGCATTATGAACTGGGTGAGCCCATACTCTAAGCCAAGTCATTCTGAACTTCTCTAATTCATACAGTTCACACATGGAGCATACCCTTATACACAAACAACATTTCTGCACATGGCTTAACTGTTAAACAGTATTGTAGCAGTATTTTGCTGCAATCTTTCTTTCAACAGAAGACAGCCATCTCTTTCAGTGTGTGCTTGTGTTCTATGTTCCCAAATATCTGAGTGTTTGTTAAAAGCCAGCACTTGAACCAATAGCCAACAATGTCTTGTTTTTGTATAACAAAGCAAGAGCTTTTATAACTAACAGGAACAAGTTGTTAAAAATTAAAGCCTGTGTTTACTTTTTACTTGCAAAATCACAATTGGTCTGTTTCTGTTTTCTAACTTTGAACTTGATATCTAATTTGTCTCTCTGTAGACACAATAAAGTTTTCTAGTAGATTATCAAATCTGGCTTTGACTTTGAAAATACTGATTATTTACGCAGAAGCATCTAAAAGTGTGTGAATGCCAACCTGAGCTCATAGGAAAGTTAATTTGAATGTTGTTGTCTTGGATGCATCATCTCACATAGAATCCAATAATTTCTAGCAACTTTGTCCAATAGATGGAGCCCCAGAACTTAAGAGAAAGGGGAGAGGAAACTAGCATTGGCTGCTGAGATTTAAAATGTATGGGTCATTGGAGAGTCTGTTTAGCTGTGTCACCACTATAATGAATGTTTTATAATGGGCCAGAATGAGTCATGCTTATGCTTGTGTCATTTTAGAGAAAACAGGGTGGCTTGTTGTTTTTTCTTTTTCTTTTACAGCTCAGTGGATTCAAAGGGTAATGAACTTTGTTGTTGTTTTTTTTAAAAAAAACCAAACTCTTTTATTTAAGTAAAAATGACTTGTGCTCATCTTTACTAGGCTGTTAGAAAATATTGATGTTTCACTGAAATAAGAATGTGCAAGGCAGGCAATGTGCAGGAAAGGTAGGTGTCTACTCCAGATGGCACATCCTGATGCATAGTCTCAAACTATACATGCAGAGAAATCTCACGGGATGGCAGCATCCTGAGAACAAGGATCCATGGGAAAGGCAGTTATCATAAGGGACTCTGTTTCCCATGGCATTTTTTGCACGGAATGGAATTATATCAGTTCTGAAGGTTTAATGTAGAGCCCTCACCATAGCCACTGCTATGGGTACTGTCACATTTGTTTGAAAGGAAATAAAGGATACTAGCTTGAACATGATGGTCCTGGAGACAAATGGGAATCATCTAAACTTTAAAATCAGCTTTCGAAAACATTATTTTATTCTGAAGAGAAACTGAACTTTGTTTAGAATTGCATCATGTGTGTATGGCTTGCCTGTCACTAGCCAGGACAGGAATACTGGGAAAGTTGTGCAGGCCTGGAAAGAGGTTCAGGGAAAAGGTTCATAGAAGGAGCATGGGCAGAAGAAAAAAACAAAAGCCCCAAGGAAGATGTAAAGTTAAGAAATCGAAAAAATATAATTCTAGGATGGAATCTTTGTTGATGTCAGAGTTCGGGGCATATTTATAGTTGTAGTAGTGGGCCCCGAGTTTTGGTAATCCTCTGACAAAATCTCCCTAAACTGGAAGAGCATAGAAACTCAAGATTAATTCACATGTCTCTTCCAGGATCAGTTCCCCTTACAAAGTAAGAATGGTAACTCCTTGCCAAAGGAGCAAGAGCCCTGGTGGCACAGTGGTTAAATGCCAGTACTGCAGCCACTCACTCACAAACCACAAGCCATTCACTCAGTCCCAGCCAGGGGATCAGGGTCAACTCAGCCTTGCATTCGTATAGCTGTAAACCACTTAGAAACTTCTCAGTTTGCCATGATACAGTATATAAATGAATCTGCCATTCCTATTGCCAGTCTCTGGAACTGATCCTGTAGGTCTCATTCGAACAAGTTTGTCTGTCTGTGTGTATTACCTCCCGAGTATGTACTCCTAATAAATCAAATTAACTTTCAGCAGGGAAACAATTCGTCACCATGCCAAAGATTGTGTTTAAGGAGACAGTGGCACCTGGTTTGCCCATGCATGATTAACACTTGACAAACACTATCACGTGACAATTTATGTGTGTAAATGGACATTTAAATTGTTAGACTAGGATCAAGAAGAAAACAATTCAGCTGTGTAACTTGTTGATTTACACTCTCTTCACCTAACTTACCTTGTGGGAATTCTTGTGAGAACAATAGGGAGGAGGGGGGGAAGAGAATCTTGTTCCCATGAGATAGGGCCTAACAAGGACATGTGACAGTAACAACAACAATTACAATAATGATTTCTAATGGAATTGGATCACACCATCAGATCCCTATTATCAGACAAACAGACAACACGTAGAGAAATCAATCCAGAGATGGTAAAACCCAATTCAATGTGTTGTTTGAGATTCAACTACACTAGATGCTCTAATTGTCCTCCCTCCCATTGTTGATAAGAATTCATCTTTGTAGATCAAACACACTGATAGAAATTGATGACAAGAACATGTTGTCCCATCTCAATGCAACAGATTTTTCCTATTCTTGATAATACCTCTTTCCTTTCTTTCTTTCTTTCTTTCTTTCTTTCTTTCTTTCTAGCATTGTTTGTTGCTTCTCAAGCCCCAAAGACAATGTACAATAAGCAAAAACATTTAAGACACTGAATACATAGGAGATTATTCCACTGGCCTTTTCTGTTCTTCTCTTTTGGCCTAGGCATGGCTGAAACCTTTAAAGAATGAATTTTACCACACACCTTTATGCCCAGGCTAGAGGCATCCCATACCTGACCATGGCATCCAGTACTCGATCTGGACTTCTCCTGTACTTTGCAAAGAACAGGAAAACCCAGTTTTTTCAAAAAGTGCCAGAGAAGTCTGGATCGGGTACTGGATGCCATGATTGGGTACTGGATGCCTCTGGCATTTGTACTGAAAAGATTTAAGTCCATACCTAGGTCAGGAGAGAGAGATAGAGAAGGGCAGTGTGATAATCTCTAGAGTTTAAACCTTTAAAATTGGCTAAAAGCTCCCCTCTAATTTAAAATAAAAATTTAAAAGCAGACAGAGTAACGACTCTTAATTTTAAGAACCAAAGATCACTCTTAGCTGGCTTCTAAAACTCAGAATGGTTTGGGCTTGCCTGACTTCACTTGTGACTGATTTCCCCAGTCAAGAGAAAGCCGTGCTGCATGCATCCACCAGATAGCTGCATGGGATATGAGGACATATAACAGGGTCTCTGTTGAGGATCTTTGATTTTAGAAAGGCTTATACAGAAGGAGGTGGTCTCTTAAATGGTAATTGGGAGGAAGGCTCAGTTTCTGAATCTCAGCATCTTGCAAGCTGGTATTTGTCTTCATTCTATAAATTGAGCAGCCTAACTGCATTTCACTTCTTGTTCCTGGCATCCCATCAAACCTTGTTTTGACTTGTTTAGCATCTGTATTGTAAGAGAAACATTTTCTTTTATTTCTAATGTGGAGATTTCCTGTTCTAATCAGAGGCAAGTTAATCCTCTGTGCTTGTGCCAACACTATCAGTGCCCTTCTTTTGTCATCAACAGGGGTATACATAAATAAACCTTTTTACAGCCTAGATTATACTTGTCTATCATGACTTAAAATGGAATGTACTTTTTCAATGAACTATTCTTTTAAAATAACTGCTCTGCATTTATTCAGATCGAATGGCTTGCTTTATTCAAAATGTTTTTTCCTCTTCATCACATAATGATAAATAATAATAATAATAATAATAATAATAATAATAATAATAATACCTATTGCTGTCTCTCAGAAGGGCTTTTTTTTCCAAAGAGTGCATGAGAATGAATTGTCTTCATCACTGTTATTAGGCTAAGTATACAAAACCATAGCATTTTGCTATTTCCTTCTGTGTCAATATACATTTCTTGTTCACCACAGTATTATCATCAGCATATAATGCCCCCATTCTCCCCTATTCCTATTTATTTATTTATTTCCTGCCAGGTAGACTTTATTGGCTGATGTAAATCTTGAAATAAATTAATTTATGGACTACTGTAAGTTCTTCGTGCTGACGGAATCTCCTGTGAAGCAATGCTTTTGCAAATCAGTCAGCACTAATCCAAAGCCCATTAATCACTTAATATGCAGAACCAGCAGGTCTGTTTTTATTTTTGCCTATTGGATGTACCAGGAATTTCCCCCTAGGGTTATTTCTCCCCCTCCCCCTTTATTCGCTGTCTCTTTCTTTAAGCTTTGAAGATACAGGATGTTTGTTACAATCTGTCAAAAGAGAGTAATATTTCATCAGGATAAGAGATTTGTAAACTCTGCTCTTTGACAACAGATCTATATTTACTTAGCTTTTCTGCAATCCTGTACACTATACCTTACCAGAGAAGAAGCCATATGAAATTCAATATGAGTGCACCATGACACTAAAATCCTATCCAGTATTGTTATTTAGATCATATCCTTGACTTTGCACAGATGAAAACTTCCACAGATAACATCCATGAATGAAAACTGGACATGTGTGGCAAAGCAACATTAGAGTGTGGTCAAGATTATTATTGTTGTTGTTGTTGTTGTTATTATTACGCTTTATTTATAGAGTGCTGCAAAGAGTGGAGTTAAATAAAGACATTGCAAAATCGGCAGAATTCCTAAGATTTAGAGAAGAGAGAGAAGAATCCAAGGTCTGACTGAGATGGTCAGGATTAACAGACTGGAAGTTGCGAAAATAGCATCGAACGATATGATGAGGAGGTGGAGTATGAGCAAGAGTAAAAGAAATTAAATAATGATCAGATAACGGGAAATAATTTACCAGGTAGTCAGAGATA
Organism: Sceloporus undulatus; assembly: GCF_019175285.1. Taxonomy (NCBI): domain Eukaryota; kingdom Metazoa; phylum Chordata; class Lepidosauria; order Squamata; family Phrynosomatidae; genus Sceloporus; species Sceloporus undulatus. Next base: position 111,568,489 of record NC_056526.1, read on the forward strand.
ACACACTTCGTAGCAAAAACTAGGTCAAGACAGTTACCAAGTGAATGAGTCACAGAATTAGAATGAGGTTGAAGGCCAAAAGAAGCTAGGAGGGAGCTAAAGCATGAGATTATTGTTTTCTTGGAATCATCCAAGTGGATATTGAAGTTGCCTAAGATCAAAGAAGGGACTGCATCTGATAAAAAGAATTTCAGCCATGACTCAGTCAGAAAGGAACTGGGTGGCAGAACCAGGTGAGCGATAAATAACCACAGCCTGCAGCTGTAGACATAAGAAATGTCTAATGGAATGAACCTCAAACGAAGAGAAACAATTGATTGGGGGGGGGCAGGACTTGAAACTAGCAGGAATTGGACAGTAAGATGCCAACCCCTCCTTCTCTACCCTCATAATGGCTGGTATGGGTGAAAGAGAGTCCACCAAAAGAGAGGGCAGCAGAGGTAATAGTATCATGGGCTGGGAGCCAGGTTTCAGTAAGAGCAAGGAGATTAAATGATTTAGAAAGAAAAAGATCATGAATTGCTGTCGCTTTAGGGGCTGCAGAATGATAGTTCCAAAGAAGAATGGAAACTGAGAGGGAGGAAGAGGCCGGATGGGGATCAAATTAGGAGAGATGCATGGGGCCATGAAAAAGAATGAATTCACGACCCAATGATCAAGAGCAAAAAATGTAACTGGGGCGGGATACAGACCGCCCAAAAAGGGCGGTCTCCCACCACCCTCATTTGTTGTGTGAGGGAACTGCAGCGGACAAACCGCGCAGCTCCCTCACTCAACAAAAAGAAGCTTCAAAAAGCACTTGCGGCATCATGAAGGCGCTGTGACGTGCAGATGCTAGGAGTCCATCACATCAAAATGGCGGTGCCCATGTATATAGGGAACCGCCATTTTTATGCCCCCGTCACGTGCGAGGGGCATTTGAAAGCACCGCCCCTTGCACGTGACGGGGGCGCCTCATAGTGCCCGTTTAAATTGGGCCAATGGCAAAAACAAAAAGGTAATAGTGTTCAGTAACATTGCTTGTCACCTTAAGAAACCAAATTTATCAGCTCAGAAAATGATAATTAGAGTTGAAGTTCAGGCAACAAAGGCTTTCAAGCCACTGAAGTTCCTTCTCCACAGCTGGTGATTCTGGAAGGGGTGAGAGGCTGGCTTTCAAGCCACTGAAGCTACTCTGCTGCTGGTAACTCTGGAAGGGGTGGCAGGCTGGCTTTGAAGCCTCAGACACTCCACTGTTGCTGGATGGCATATAAAATGGTGCGTGCGCGCACACACACATATATGAAAGAACATAGAAGTTAGGAGAGGCTGCAGTAGTTTGCTTTTGGCTGAGCCTAAAGACAAAAGGGGAAAGGGGGAGCAAGGGAGAGAAACTGGTACATTTTAAAAGCAGCTGAAAAAGTGGAAAGACAGAGGATTAATTGGGACTGTCCTTGCCAGATCAGGACTGTAAGAGTATTTATTTATATTAATCTATTTAATAGGATTCTGGTCATCATTCAAAACCCATTTACCTGATTTGAAACCCCACTGAAGTCAGACTTGCTTCAGAGGAAAAGTATTTAAGATTGAGTTGCAATGATAAAATCCTGCATATTTATTGATATCTATTTATATAATATATTTCATAGCTGCCTTTCAAGTCCATGGTATGCCCACTTACTTGGGAATAAGCTCCATTAAAACATCTGACTTATTTTTGAATGAAAATGTGTAAACTTGCACAACACATCATGTTAGATGGTGCAGGGGTGGTGCACATCTTTGCAGCCTTTGGCCTCGTTCCCTGCCTGGCAAGACTCAACAAATACAGTTGGCCCTCCTTAGCCATGGATTTTTTATCCATGGAATCAAACATCAACAGCTTGAAAATATTCCAAAAAAGTACAAATTCCAAACTTTTGATTTTCCATTTAATATTAGAGACACCCCTTTCCTTTTGTATTATATTTACTGGGACTTGAGCATCCACGAATTTTGTTATCCATGGGGGATCCCAGAACCAATCTCTAGCAGATAACATGGGCCCATTGTAGTACCACAATAGAATACTGCCTTGTTCCTGCACACAAAGCAGATTCCCAGCCCTAGGGAGTGATCTATGTAGCCTTTGCTCTCCCCCAGCCCCTCAAATCCCTCCCTTTTAAAAATTGGTTCACAAACATTTTTCTATTGAAAATACCGCTGAGAGTCACAATTAACCTGTTACTCTGAGATATGGCACTATTTCATTTTCACTATTGGTATATGATTTAAGTACCAGGCCAGTTTGTTTTTACCTGGAATGTGGCAGAGGGGCTCTAGTCCTTTGCTTCAGGCTAGACATATTACTGTGGTCTTTCTTTGTAAAGATGTCTTGCACTATACATTCAATATACATGTTCTCCTTGTAGACATCTGTTCTTCTCTCTATAACAGACATTTCTGCTACTGTGTACTAACTACTGGATCCATGTAGACCTTTAAAAAAGATTTCCACAGAACTTACATTAGTTTACTTTCCCAAAGGAAATTCTTCACTGATTTCGTCAGGGAGGTTTATAAAAGGCTGTCTTACATGTTTCAGCTCCATTAGCAACAGGAAAGTAACTTCCCTTGAGATCCAGCTGTTCATGTCATGTGCAAAATTGCTCATTTCTTCGGCATAGAATAGTGAATTCTTCAAGAAGTATGAAGTCAACTGCTTTCACGGCTGGAATCCATAGTTTTTTGTGAGCTATGTGGTTGTGTTTTGGAAGAGTTTATTCCTGATGTTTCACCACCATCTGTGGCTGGCATCTTCGGAGAATGTTGGCATGGGAGTGAGTGGTGTGTGTGTGTGTGTATGTGTATATACACACATATGCACATATACACACATTGTGTGGACTCTTGGTTGAGAGGCAGTGATTTGCATCTTAATCTTTGTGTAAAACACCAAAACCAAGACCAAGACCATGCAAATGAAACCACCTGGGGTCAGAGGGATTTCTCAGGAGTCAATGTATCTTTAATTACAGTAAATAGACAACCTGAGGCCTTGCCTTTCAACAACAGAACAACACCAAGATTAACATGTAAATCACTTCCTCTCAACCAAGGGTCACAAAGTATATACATAAACCCCATTCACTCCCTTCCAATGCTAGCATTCTCTGATGATGTCAGCCACAGATGGTGGTGAAATGTTAGAAATAAACTCTTCCAGAACACGGCCACATAGCCTGAAAACCCCACAAAAAATATCTTCAAAGAGTCTGTGTACTGTTACATCTGGAAAAACCTTTAGGTGTGGTCTAGGTAAAACTTGCTGACTGAAGTCCAATAAAAGAATTTTGCTGGAGGGAGAAAACTGCCAAGTGAAATCCCCGTCATTTTACTTCCTCTTGTTTTAAGGTTTCCCTGTTGTGGCTGAATGGGTATAGTGAGCCTTTTTTACCAGCAGGCTGGTGTTCTGCACATCTGACTGCCTGTGGTTTGCCACACTCCACATTATTTAATGATTTTGCCTGCATGGAGATGTGCTGTTACGTCCATGTGCACCTTGTCACCATTGAATAAAATGGGTTGTGACTTTTCCCTCATCATACCGGTGGGGAGTTGGAACTGAATCCTTGCAGATGGAAGGGTCCATTGTATCTTCAAATCCAGGAAACATATTCAAGGGTAGCTACATCATAATTCTAAATCCACAAAGCAGCGTATTTAGGGTTGAAACAGACTGCCCCAAAAGGGTGGATTGGTGTCACCCCGGTGCCATTCGCCCTGGTACTGCAGCAACCACATGCTGCAGCCCCAATCCTCCCTGGAGCAGGCCGAAATAGGAGTGGAAAAGATCCGCTCCTGTTTGGGCCAGTAAAAAGCCACCTTAGACAGCCCCACCACAATCCCAGGGTGGCTTCAAGCCACTCTGGGTGCATGCCCTCATAGTGGCTTGAAGCTGCCTCTGCTTAAACAACTGGGAGGCTTCCAGGCTGCTTTGGGGCATGGAGCATCAAAACACCACACCCCCAAGCCACCGGAGGTTGGCTTTTATGACTGATCAGTTTGACCTCTTAGTCTTTTTTCTAATCTGTGTAACGGAAAGGTTCATGTTTTCTGCCTTGGAACACAAGATGCATAAAGAAATAAGAGACCCTAAAACTGTGGTATCTTCCAACTGTATGATTCTATGATTCTATGATCATCTTGGAGACCCCCCCCCCCACCATTCAAAAAAATTAGTTAAATATCTAGTGTTGTTTATATGATGCTAGTAAAATGTTTCTCAATGTGATCAGGGCAGGCCCAGATGTTAGACAGAGTAAGCAATCACGTGCTATGCAGGAAGCAGCAGTAAAATGTTGAAGCACAGAAGTTTGTGTGTGTGACAAAATCTACCCTGCACCTGTTACTCTGATGTATTCAGGTATGGTGGAGAACACTATTCACTAGCATTACAGGACCAGCCTGATTATTAGGCCTAGTGAAGCAGCTGCCTCAGGTTCCAGATGGAGGTCAGCTGTAGTTGTAGCCACTCAGTTATTCCTAATGAGCTCTTTGGCCATTTGTCTTGGAAGAATAGAACTGTTTGTGACACAGAGATGAGCCACAGGCACGTTACAGACGGGCCAATGAGGCGCCGTCGTAACGCGCAAGGTGCGGTGCTTCCTGATGTGCCTTGCCTCTTGCACGTAACAAGTACGTCAAAATGGCGGCGCCACATACAGATGGGCGCCACCATTTTGACATCGTGGACGCACAGTGTCCGGACGTCGTGCACCGGAAGTGGCACCGTGAGTGAGCGTCTCGCACCTTGCGGCACCACTTCCGGGGCACAGGAAGAAGCACCATTTTGGCACTTCTTTCTTGCTGTTCCTGGGAACCGTGCGGTTTGGCTGCTGTGGTTCCTGGACGCAGCAACTGGCAGTGGCGCGAGACCACCCGTTTTGGGCGGTATGTAACGCGCCTAAATTTCCTGTTAGCCTCAAGTGTGGTGGAAAATGTTGCCCCTGTTAAATATGTTTTGGCTTCCCACCTGGTCAGCTTCCATACATGGAATGAGAGTAGATCACCAGCTTTTTCTTTGATTTAGGATAACCCTGCAGTGCTTAACTAAGCTACAACTGCCATTCCAGTTGGCTTCCATATGTCGAATTTAGTAGGGTCTGTCTTGTCCTTCAACTCATGCACCAGAATGCCTCTTGCCTATGTTAAAGTATCACAACAAACCTCTGTGTGATCTGGCCATATATTCTGCCTTGGGTTTCAGTTTCTTAGTGTGACACTAGAATGTGAATGAGCCCTGGGGATGAGCTTTTCTCTTTTTCATTTTTAAATACCATGGGACAAATGGAAAAATCGTCTTTTAGGTGATGATGGTCTTTAGCCCAGAATCCTGCTTAACAGATCCTGTGAAAGAACTGCTTCTTTTGAAGCTGTGAGGTGATGGTCAGATGACAGTTCTTCTGTCATTTGAATGCGTAGTGTAAAACTAAATTGGAACCCCCTGACTTTACTCTGACAATTGACTGGTGCTTTTGAGACTAATTGAAATGACTGTCACTACAGCATATATTTTTCATTTATCAAGGGGATGAGCCTGTAACATGCCAAGGGAAATGCTTTTGTTGTACAAAGCAATTTTTAAAGTGCTTTTAATTAGCATCCATTTCCAGGTTGCATTTGAGTGTTTAAATAGAGAGACTTTTTTTTTCTAGAGTCTTCTTGAGAACTTTCAGCAACCAGGAAAGTAATGAATACTTCATAAAGAAAAAAAGGAAGTTCTGCTGAAGACTAAACTTATCCGAATTTTTTAAAATCTCTGATATGATGGATGGATCTCCTCATGTCTAATGTGAAATATATGTGTGAAAACTAGGTCACTCTTGAAGAAATTTGCTAGAGTGGGGGTGATACTGGTGGTGAGAGCTAGTGGGTGGGGGTGGCACATCCCAAGTCTCCAAAACTTCAATGATTCTTTTGATGTAAAACAGAGAAAGTTATTTTTAAGATAAATGAAGATAATGACATGTTGAAGCCATGCATAAGTGAGCTGTGGTAGGATGATAAACGAAGCCCCATCACTGTTTAGTTGTAAATGGCTTTGACATGTTGTTGCATTCATCAGTCTTAGAGCTAACGGTTTGTTGATATCACTGATATATCTGAAACCATTTCAGCCTTCCAAAGGCTATAACATCAGGTTGAAGTACTAATGATGTCCTTGCCCCTCTCCAAAGTAATCACTGTATTTGTCCTGTACGTAGTTTTTGTTACCCCAGTTTATGATGTTGAGATGGGTGCCAGTGTTAGAATTTGCTTGTGTCCCTCTATGAGGAACTGTGATTAAAATTAATACTGTGTGTTGTAGCTTTCATTATGTATTACATTGATTGTGTTTTAAATAGATGTTTTATTTGGGTTGGTTGTTTAATGGTTTTTAAACTCCTGAGTTATACATTTTAACTATTTTAATTTATATTGTAAACCACATTGGAAAACAGACAGAATGTTAAATAAACAAAAACACAAACAAACAAACAAATGTCTGCATATGAATTTGAGCTCCAATATTGTAAGGAAATAGACTTACAATAGATAATAGATAAATCTGAGTTTAAAAGAGAGTTGCATCACTGCATGGGCTTGAGCTATGCACTTTCTCTTTGAGATAAACACTTTAATGTGGAGGGAAGGGGGAACTTCAATTTTATTAGTTTTTCAGAGCATTCAAGTGGATTAGAGCAGCTGCCAGCATTCATAGAAATGGATATGGGGAGCAGTTGATCAGCAATCTAGCTCTTCCTATTCCTACACATCTTTAAAACATATACAGCAGAATGGTAAGAACTGCAACAGTTCAAGAACCATTTGTTGCAGCACTGGATTTTGGATACCATTCACCCTACCTTTTTGTTGGTGCAGCTGGGGGACAACTCCCAACTATGGTTTTAAAACCACTGCTCCCTCCAACAAATATAGTTTATCCTTAGTATCTGATCTTAGAAGAATTCAAAGTCTGAATATGGTGCTGCCATTTCATGTTTTCCATATTTCTCCTCACCATGACATACATGAACTGATACTAGAGGATTTTTGCACATAAGTTAGAGGAAGGGCAAGATAAATATCAGGGCTAGATATTATGTGGCTCTCTAGTTATTGGTATACTACAGTTGTCATTATCCATACATTTCCTTCACAATGGTGGGGCTGTTGGGAGCCAGATTTCAGTGACATCTGAAAAGCCATGTGTTCTCCAGTCTAGATACACCTTCATTACTTAAAAAGAATGGCCAATCCTAAGTAATTGCACCACCTGCAATTGAATTACATTTCCACCTTCTTTTGTGATGAGAGCCACAAGCCCTAAGCACACACAGTCCCAGGTCAGAAAGCTTGGAGAATTTGATTTTAGTGAGTTTCTATGAAATTACCTGAACTGTAACCTGTGCCAGACTAATAAATGAATTGGAACTTGGGCCATTGCTAAATTTGCCTTTTTTAAAAACATGCATTAATATCATGCTTAGTAGCTTCAACTTATCATACTGGGAGAAAATACATATTTAAATGTTTACTTTAATATCACTTTGAGAGGATTTTTTTAAAAAACACAGACGAATGCAGAAACAGAACAAGTAATGCTGTTGGGTAAAACCTGCAAAAGAGATACGAATTAGAAATAGATATTCCATCTTTAGTCTGAGCTAATTCACTAAGCTAGGTTCCTATTTCAAGCAAACAAATCCTTTTTCCCTCCCCTTCTGTCCCCCTCTTACAAAGAAGTTTCTTTTTACCACAAAATGTGTGATCCTGAGCTTTTTCACTGGGGCAAATCCTCTGCAGTAGTCACTGAAAGTTTTTGTCTGAGCATAGTCTAAATTATCACTTCAGGACCAGGGCCAATTTAATTAAGTATATGCTCAAGAGAAAGCAGGAGACCTTTCAGAATCTGTTACTCAAAGATACTGTGAGAGCTAATCAGTCTTAACAGCTCTGCTGAATTTATTGTGGAAAAAGAGAGTGACATTTTTGAAGCACTGCAAGTTTTTCCTGAAAGCACTGCAGAGTAAGACATAGGGGGCAGGTATAAGGGAGCACAAATGAACATATCCAAATGATCATTAACACAGGCTTAATGGGCATATAGGAATTAATTGCACTGTTAAAGTCAAGGCCTATTTGTTTTCTGTGAAAGAGATAAGCAATAGTAATTTATCAGTTGTCAATAATTTTACCAACAATTTTTGAGGGTACGAAACATTTCACTTCATCTCAGGGTGGAACCATGCCAGGGCACATATGAAGCTGCTATTGCAAATGGTATCTCCATACAGCTATTGGCAAATGTCTTCTGGAAATCCTCCATGATAAGAGTGGGTAGAGATCTTGGGAGACTATTTCACCAAATTTATCCAGGGTAAATTTTCCAACAGTTTCTCCAGGGTAGAGCTCAGCTTAGAAGTGGCAGCAGTAAAGCGTCTCCTTTTTATGTTGCCTTAGAAATAACAACAGACATAGTTGTGTTGGATATATGGCTGCCTTGCACCTAATATCATCCTGTGGGATTGTGGAAAGAAAACAGTTGCCACCGAACATACAGAAATTATGGAAAAGTGTGCAGTGACTTTCATTTCCTATGAGGATAAGGAAAAGAAAAAACATCATACATGTTCTCAGTCTTTAAAGAAAAGTCTTTAAAGTAAGTTCAGCCCAACTCTATTAGTGCTTTCATTGAAGAGCTCATGAAACTCACTAGTTGGTATGATGCTATTTCACTATGAGCTTCCTGCTTCATTTGATATCACTGAATGTTGCTAGCAGGACAATATTCACTAAAATAATTTCCCTGCATTCACTGAGGGATGTTAAGAGGGATATTAGGACATAGATATATATACACACACACACACATGCATACTGCACACCCTCATTCCACTTCTGATATCAACGCACTACAGCATCCTTTGAAAGGTGTTACCCATGTATAGCAAGTATGAAGAAACTATTTTCAGTCCAAGGATCAAATCCAATTTCAGAGGATTTCTTGAGGCTACCTTACAGTGGCAGGTCGGGCTGAAAGCAAAAATGTGAGATTAAAATGGCAACATATTTTAGCTCAGAGTATAACCCTGTAAGCTTTATGAGAGGAATTGCCACCTTTTAGAATGTGAAAAAAAAAATCTGTACAAAAGCCAGGAACTCAACAGACAATAGTGTTATGGGTGTGATCAATGGGAGGACTCCAGAGGGCCAGCCTGAAAACCCAAGAGGGACACAGGTGGCCCTCCTGAGAACACCTTCCCTTCCTCTGATATATAGCCTCTGTACCAAATTAAAAATCTGAAAGGATCTTACATGTAGACAAACCCATTCACTTTATCATAGAGCATAAAGATGCTAGAGACTGGGGCATATTGGCTTGTATGAAAACAGCAAGGCACACTGAATTGTATTCAGCATGGAGGAATGCTCACAAAGGGAGGGACAGTGTTACACTTAGGAATAGTGTTTTTGTAGCTTCTCCTCATTCTCCATGTATGATGTACATCTGTCTGTCTGTCTGCAGTGCCAGCATGGTGTATTGAGTCGAGTGTTGGACTATGACTCTGGAGACCAGGATTTGAACCCCCATTCAGCCATGGAAACCCATTCAGTGACCTTGGACAACTCAACCCCAGAGGAAGGCACAGGCAAAAACCGCTCTGAACAAATATTGCAAAGAAAGCCCTATCATAAATTCACATTAGGGTCATCATAAGTCAGAAACAACAACAACATGGGGACATAATTCTAATAATAAAACCTACAGATATTAAGTCAATGAAAATCCTCATTGTCCTGTGATTGTAGCACACACTATCTGACTTTTTCACATATTCTTTGATATGATTTTCCCCCTGTAAAATCTACATAAATGTATTATTTTTCAACTCAACATCTTGTTTTTCTCAAATACACACAACCTTGGTAATATCCCTGAGGATTTTATGCATGACCCTTCAGAATAATTCTCTGATCTTGAAAAAAAAAAAGGGGGGGGAGGTATTTTAAAACATTGTTTCTCTCAAAAGAACCATTTTATCTAAGGGACTCTTCCACCTTCATGTTTCTTTTTCAAAGACTACATGAAACATGAATATTCTGCCAAATGCTCCTTTAGAAAGAGTACTCCTGGGATCAATGCAAGTTTGAGCCTTTGCTAAGTCTGCAATATATGATGCACAGAAGGAGTTCCTCAAAAGGATGGTTGATTTGCATTGCTTCCCTAAAAACATCAAGTGATAAATTGCATGTATGATTAGGTCATTCTCATAAATTCAGTTAATATGATAGACACACTTGTCCTCTTATCACATCAGAAGCCATGCTTTTTAAATTAAGTTTGGTAATACTGATGGCTGACATCGCTGAATGTACAGTAGTCATGTAGGAGAAACCAGCTGCTCTGTGAGCATGTATGAGTGCTAAAATCAATTTATTTCAGATTGGTATTACTTTCATATGTATTAATAATAGGTTGGGGGAATTCAACACCATCTTCCTCAGATATCTGGCCTAAATGGGACTTGGAGGTACCGATTCATGTTGGCTCTGCTTATGTTTGTCTAAGTATACTCAGAAGGTAGTGCTGGGAGACTACTTCTCAACCCCTTGGCCTTTGGTCTCTCGGGTTTTCTGTGGACCTTAACATTAACATGAAGACAGAGTTTGGCACATGGGCTTGTGCTTCATCAGTAGGTTGATGATACTTCTGTTTCTCTTTTTCATTGGATATGAAGAAATCTGTTGAAATCCTTATTCCTTAGATGCTTCAGGTGATATGTTTGAGTGAGATATATGAGTGAACAGAACAGAGGTTCAATCCAGACAAAATGAGGTCACTGTCTATCCTTATACAACCTCTCAGCAACTTTCAATACCACCGATCATGGTATCCTTCTGGGTCACCTCTCTGGGATGGGACTTGGGGGCACTGTTTCACAGTGTCTTCAGTCCTGCTTGGAGGGGCAAACTCAGAAGGTGATGTAGGGGGATTCTTATTTGACCCCATGGCTGCTGGCCTGTCTCTAGGGATTTTGTTCTGTCCCCTGTGTTATTTAACATCTTCAGGAAACCACTGGGACAGGTCATCTGGAGGTTTGGGGTACGGTGTCACCAATATGCTGATGACACCCAACTCTACCTCTCTTTTCCATATGACTCTAAGGAAGCTGTCTCTGTACTAAACCAGTGTCTGCTGTCAGTAATGCACTGGATGAGGGCAAATAAATTGAAAATTAATCCAGGTAAGATAGAGGTGCTCCTGATCAGTCGTAAGGCAGACTATGGAATTCCCTGCCATGAGAGATCAGGTCAGCCCCCTCCCTGCTGTCTTTTCAATGGCAGCTGAAGACATTTTTATTTAGGCAAGTGTTTAGTGGGTGAATGTTCTTTGAATAATATGGTATCCTTGTTTACTGTTTTAATGGTTTTTACTGTTTTAACTATGTTGTTTTTAACCTCTGTTTTAAGATTGGTATTATTTAATTATTTTTAACTTTGTAATCAATGTTTTAGCATTGTCTTTTTAAAATATTGTAACCCAGCCTGAATCCCATTGTGGAGAAAGGCGGGATATAAATCCTGGACATAATAATAATAATAAAAAATACACCTGGGATTGTAGTATAAACAATACCTGTTCTTGGTTGGGTGGCACTCAGAAGAAAACTGAGTATGCATCTTAGGAAGACAATTTGGATCTAGATCAGAGCCTGGCTCCAAAGCCCAAGCATTCAAAGTCAGACATTTGGTAACTTGTCCGGTCTGTATAGAGATGTATAGATTAGATATTCAACTTCAAATTGTGTTTGCTTTGTATTTCCTCTGGGAAGTTTGCATAAGATAAATCTGTACTTTAAAAAACTTGATGAGGGATTTCCCCCCTCTTCTTCTACAATTAAGTTAATCAATGCTAACACTACTAATCTGTAGTTTGTGATTCTTTCACAGGCCTGGTTCAGTTATGACATAAAACATCAAATATAACTATTGGCTATATATTTAGGTGTGTTTTAAAAACCAGGATGATTTGAACTTCAAGTCTCTCTCTTTTTTTCAACAGTATATTTAAACAATAGATGGAATTAGTGTCATCTAATCATCCTTCAATCTGCTGCTGCCAGAGCATCTAGAGTGTAAAAAGCTAATCAACACCTCACAAAAGCTTCTTGCATGAATAATCCTTGGTATATTATTTGCTTTAACCATTACACACTCCAGTGGTCTTTCCTTAAGTAGAAACAGGCAATGTATCCTTCTTACTAATTATATTTATTGCTTTTTCCAAAGACAATAGCAACCATGAATTGCAGGTGGCCTTGTGTGCAATAAACTGAATATATTACTTGGGTTGAATTCCCTGTGATAAAAATAGATGGCATTCATTGGAAATGAAATTCTGCCAATCATAGATTCTGCTCCCCCCCCCCCAAATAAAGGGTAAAAAAGGAAGGAAGAAAAGAAAGGATAAGTAGTTCACAGCAGACATTCTCTCTATATATGTGCAGTCTCAAGCTGTCTTTGACCTGGAGTGTATCTCTGATCACACAGAATGATGGGTGAACTGTTTCATATATGGAAACAGATAGTGATATCTGCATTAATGCTAGCATTTTTGTAATTGCTATATATTATATATTTTGTAATTGCTATATATTATAAAGATCACTGTTTGCTCAACTGATGTATCACTGTTTCCACCACTTGGGTTGTTCATGCAGCTGTGAATTCAAGGATAGCTAGATTAATACACATTCAGATAGATACTAGAGAAGGCTAGCTATCTATTGTTTTATAAGCTCAGGAGTCAAGCAGAATTTCCCATTATTCACCCATCCCACCACCTATTAGGCTCATCTGCAAAGTGTCTGAAGGGTTCAGGAACTAGTTTAGATGTTTGTTGTCCAACACCAGCTACTCATTTCTAACTATCATGTCCCGGGAGGATTAACTTTTGATGACATTACTTTTCAAAATGTTGAAGTAGGGTCCAATGACTCATCCAGCAGGATTTTAAAAAGAGGAATGCTGGATTTTTTTAAAAAAAGAAATGCATAATTAAAATAATAATTCGTATGCCATAATAAATACATGAAAAAGAGGGAGACATCTTGAAATATAATTTCCTCTCATACTGTTACTAGGGGCATCATCATGCAGATACTTCTGGTATGAACGATCCTAATTTTAATTAAAATTATTTGTCCCTGGTGGATTGTACCCCTGGTATGTGGTATTGTGTAGAAATGGAGGAAGTTCCCAAATATCACCTTTAATTAGAAAATAGCTTCGTCTGAAAATATTTGAAGGATCTGAAACAGATGGGCCAAAAAGAGCAGCTTGCAACTGCTCTGGGAGTAGTGTATGCAAATGACACCCCCCCCCTCCCCGAGTGGCTGGAAGGTGCACAGAGAACGCTTGTGGCCAGGAAAAGGTGGCTGAAAAAGGAGTGGTGGAAAGCTGTTCCTTGCAGGTGGCCCATTTGGGACTGTGGTGTTCGGTTGCCATAGTCCTGTGCCAACCACGGTGTGACCAGGGTTGGAGTGGCTGGAGACCACTCCCAGTTGCTAGTCTGCATGACTGAAAGGTATTTTTTTTTCTGAAGTGAGCTTTGCAAAATTAAACCCACTTTAGGAGCCTTTCACTTTCCTTTATAGCAGAGCTAGGAATCATGTAGCCGTCCACATGTTGTTGGACTGCAACTCCTAGTTTTTCTCACCATTGGTTGCACTTGCAATCCAGCCACAGCTGGAGGGCCACATGATTCCCACATATACAAATGAGTGGTCCCATTAGTTCCTAGGAAAAAGATATGACAGCTGCCAAATTCGTGAGCAATGGCAGAATGGGAGATCAATTCTTTCCTTTCACACAAACACATCCCCCTCCCCCGATGAATCCTTCAGTGCACCTAGACATTGCTCTTGAGATTCTATTCCAAATTGATCAAATATGTCCTCTTCTTTAAATGGTTAATCAAACTTAGAGCAGAAAATGAAACCAAAGGCAGGAGGCTGGGGACTGAGAGAGGATGGATGTCCTGAAGAAACAGCTCATTATGGAAAATATAATAATATGTCTCAGCAGCTGAAACAAAGGATCTAAAGCTCAAACTACTTCTGTTACTTCTGAAGTTCTTCCTGAAATCAAACAAAGAGCAGAAGTAGATAAAATTGTTAATTACTAAGGCTGAAATGAGCAAAGGGTAATAGATATTATAAAATGGGTTTAGTTCTTCCTATTGATTGGCTGGGATGTAGAACAATGACCTACAAATATTACAGCTATAGAATAATCATTATTCATTTATTCCACTGCTGCTTGGCATAGATAGACATGTATAATCCCTCCTCCCTTTTAAACAGGTCCCCAATAGATTGTCCCCATCAGAATAGGATAATTCAAATTTCTAATTATAGAACAATCAAGATACCTAAATGACTTTGCCTCAAAACAGTCACTTATTAAAAGAAGCCAAAAGCAAATTCTAATCCAAAACCCAAATAGAAAAGTCAGACTTCAAAAACAAATTAGAAAAACACAACAACAAAAGAAAATAAAAGAAACCAGTCTTTAATATCTTAGCATCACTATATAGTCACTGTATAGTCACAGTGTATTGAACTGGGTACTCTAAAAGAAAGGTCTAAGTGTCTTACTCTCTGATGTACTGTGGCACTTTATAGATACATGAACATTTGGCTACTTTGGTAATGCAGTACTTAGACTAGTGATATGCACATCCATAAGTTCTGCATCTGCTATCCCCCTCCTTTCCCATCTCCATGTCTTTTCCATTCTCACTGCCCATTTTTCTCATGCTCTTTTACACAGTGAAATCTTTCCCCTTGCTTTAAAAAAGAACACACTGGCTCCATATAGACAGGCCAATATTAAGCTGCTTCAAGTCACTTTGGAGGTATGCGGTTTCAATGATGCATGCATCTTAAGAGTTCGGAAGCTGCTCCAAAGCTGCGCTCCAGTCCTTAGGACTGGATTGTGGCTTTGGCGTGGCTTCTGGACTCTTAATACGCATGCTTCATTTAAACAGTATACTTCCAAAGTGACTCAAAGCAACTTTATTTTGGCCTGTCTGTATGTGGCCATTCTCTAGATGATATGCATTTGCACACATTCCTTACCATAAGCACAATAACACATATCTGTGATGTCTTTTAGCACTTTAAAAAAAACAAACTGAGCATTTTTCTATTCCCATTTTTCCCAATGTGTACAATTTGAGCAGGATGATGTAGACTGTCAATATAGTTCAAATATATGACAGCCTAGTGCTATGGAATTCCACAGTTGTACAACAAATTCTCCAACAAGGCATCAAGACCTTGAATTCACCTTTTCCAGAACAGTGGATTAACTTTCCTGCCTACTAAGTGAAAAGTGATAGATAAGACTCTGTGTCTGTTTAGAGAATGACTGGCTGTACTTAGTAGTTATATAACTTTTTAAAAATGTCGCTGCTTGTGCATCTATTTTTACACTAGCATAGTGCTCCAACAGGGTTCCAGTTTTATCAGAAATATCAAGTCATCCAATTATGGTCAAATTCCAGAACACAAAGTACAGTGTGCCCTTCCTTTACGCAGGGGATCCATTCCAGACTCCCTCGCGTAAAGGGAATTCTGCCTATGCTCAAGGCTCATTTAAATGAATGGGGCTCGTGCACACGGTGGTGTGGTGGTGTGGCGGCGCATGTGCGCTATGGGCTCACACCCCAATATTCCTTATGGGATGTGCCACCCCTTCTCCCAGTGCGGCTTTCAGTGTATGCTGAAAGCTACGTAAAGTGGCATGTGTATGACGCACGTGCACTGTATCACTGGTCCATATCTAATCAGGGCAGTGAGAACTAAGGAAAGTCCACATAAAAGTCCAGCAGTCCAGATTCCTTGCTCATACCTAAGGCCCATTCACCCTCAGAAATAACCTGCTGTGGAAATGCACTGTGACTTGGGTCCCTAGTCTAGAAAGAGGGGTTCAACTTCCAGCCAACACAAATGTCAGGTGATACAATGAGTTTCATTTGGTAGTATAAAATTCCTGCTTCTTTCCTGTATCCTCAGTCTTTTTATAGAATTTTTTATAGACTGATTCTCCCTGAGCTGACTGATAATTCTCTACAAATTTCCACTCTCCCTCTTAGACATCACTCCTGACAGTTGCAGGAAAAGTTACCTTGAACTGGATGAACTGCAGTCACTGAGATGTAACACAGAGACTTCTTATCATTGGATAATCATGCTACACAACACAGCTTAATGCTTTTCACCCTTCTGGAGTGTGTTATCTTGTGATTAACAAATAACCTTCTTAGAAGTGCCGAATTATTTCTCCCTCTCTAAAGTCTCCCCTTTCCTGACTCTAAATAAAGCATAAATCTCTATATTTCAAATAAGATGAATTAGCAGTTTGCAATTGTGTAGTTCACTAGAATTAATCTAAGTCTGGACAGGAATCTAGCAGTTAATCAGAATGCTTCCTTAAACCTGAAGCAGTTTTATAATGCATCTTAAATCACCCCAAGTCCAGGTGCCTTGTGCTACTTAAATGAAAAGCCATGAGGAAATTTAATCCTAACTTTATTAAGTATTTATACCAGGGCTGGTGGGGATGGACAGGGAAAGAGTGACAACATGGCCCACAGAGGGAAAAAATCTAATAAACTTGCAGCTCATCCTCTCCATCATCGATGATCAAATAATCAAGGCTAGCAAAAGCACAAGCCACAATGACACAGAGAGAGAATCAAATGATAAGATACAGAGCCATTTTAGGAGACAGGTTTAGATAACAGAATATGGTCTCTGCAATTATTACAAGAAGGTGATGTTGGAGATCAGGCAAAAAGGCAGAACAGAGCAAAAAGCATTAGCAGGGAGATGGACAAGGGGAGGTAAACTGGAGGAAGCGATTAAGCATGGCAGAGCTGGGACTGCTTGGGGAAAAAGTTGATAAAATAGGATGCTGTCAAAGCATCTTTCTTGGGCAGATGTATAAAAAGAAGGGCAGGGAAGATTAAACATTTATCAGGTACAGATCACAGCAGTTATTTCTTGTGTCACTGGGTTATTTCTTATACCAGTGCTGTATGCTGAAAGGCAAGTGGAGAACCACTGCAATGAAGTGATGATGTTCACAGTGTGGGAAGGGTAAAAGGTTAAGGTTGAAAGCAAGTCTTTGTCATTAATGTCAGCACTACAAGTAGCTTACAGATACAAACATTAGTTGATGTAACTGACAGATTAATTATGTAAAAGGGGCAGGTGTTCAGTCACTAAGAAGTTTTCCTTTACCACTGGTGGGCAATATAAAATACCTGGGGCCATGTGGCCCCCAACCTCTTCTCTCAGGGCTTGTGGTTTGCTTTTCCTCACCAACATCAAAACAGTGCTGCTTCTGAGGCCACAACCAAACTTCTGAAAATAGGCAGCATTCTTTAAAAGCATCAGAACCTTTCTTTGGGAAAAGTAGGAGGCCATAGTAGGAGCTATGGGGACTGTCAGAAAGAGACCATGGTCCCCCAAATAAGAATTCTGTTCATATGATGATATTTCCCTTCAGTCCCCAAATTTCTAGCATTCTAATAATTCAATTAAGCAATTTAAGCATCCAAAGAAAAAGAGCAGACAAAGTGACCAAGAGAATGTGAACACAGCAAATGTAAGAATTCTAAGTGAATGACTGTCAATGTCTCAAGACATTATTACAAAAGAGTTTTGAACTGCAATCAATGGAGCTTATCACACAGCCCCCAGGAATGTGATGGGGTGGAATGAAAGGGGGTGGGATGGGAACAGAATGGGGCAAGGGACGCATTTTACTGCACACTGGAACACCGTCAATGCTGCTCGAAGTTCCCATTCCATTCCCAATACATTCCAGAGGAGACGATTTTCAGGAACTGTTCAGAAGCATTCCTGAAAATTGCCTCCTATAGTATGGATTGGGAATGAAATGGGAACCTCAGGTGGCATTGGCAGCATTCCGGTGTGTGGTAAAATGCATCTTTCCCCATTCTGTTTCCATCCAACCCCCTTTCGTTCTGCCCCCATCACATCCCCGGGGACTGTGCGATAAACTTAGAAGGTGGAGAATGGCATTGTTGGAAATACTTTTTGCACAAAGTTGTCTCTGAAAATTTCCATACCTGGTCCAAATGTAGCTCAAACATCCGTGAAACGTCCTTAAAAGGTGGAAGAAGCCGGGGCGCTTCCTCACTCAGGGAAACGTCACTCCCTCCGTAGCATCCCTGAATCATCCCAGGTGAGTGGCTGGTTCCTGGAGAATTTTCATGAAAGAACAAAACAATTGTAACAAGTGGTATAAACATGACACTAGTCCTTGGTATATTGGGGGAAAATATACCAGTCCCACATTTCAGATAGTTTAAGAAGTAGTGATTGACAGGTCCAAATGTGGGGGTCTTAATTTATTGAGCTAAGAGTTGTGTGTGTGTACTTGCTTATTCCCTCAAAGTTATTGGTGTGTTGCTATAAGAAAGGAGGAATAGTAAAATAGCAAATATGGTATCTTCTTCTGAAAAGTAAAAAAAAAGTTATCAAAGTTCTAATCATGATATTAAAAAATAAAAAATATCAAAAGTACCATAAAATATTTAAAAATGATATTAAAATATCAAAAGTCTAAACATGTGCCTATAGCATTGCAAGTTTTTACTTCCTTCAGTATTTGAAAAAGACAATTCTACCGAGCTTTGATAATGTGAAAATCTATTTAAATATAATTGATTAATCAGCTATACTGTTATTAAACTGACTGTGGACTGTGAATAACAAATGATTCACTGTAAACTGCATCTTTAAGAATGTATCCATCATTTTTTTTATCAAATGTTGCTTCTTTTCTCCTTGCTGACTTTACAATCAACCTGAACCTTTAGATCTGTCAGCAATCATACTATTCTGGTATAGGGTTACAAATGGCTTCTGTGTAGCTTGATAACAAGTAAGTTGTGGTACAGGCTTTGTCTTTTGGTGGAGATGAGAAATTGGAGGACATGGCATGTATGAAAAACCATGGGGCTCACACTAGTATCCATATATCAGACACCTATTGTGTGCACTAACAAGGAAATAATCAGCCATCTTTTAAGTATCTGTAATATTGTCATGTAGAAGGTGGAGCAAGTTTATGTTCTGCTGGACCCAAATCAGTGGATTCAAATTAATAGAAAGGGGATTCTGATTAAATATTTGGAAAATTTCACCTGAAATTAAGCATTGTTCAACAGTAGAACAGAAAACCTCAGAAGGTGATGGGCTCGCCTTTATCAAAGATTTTTAAACAGAGGTTAGACAGCCAGACTTTCAGGTGCTTTAGTGGGACTCATGTGGCAGGTGTTTAACTAGATGGTCAGTGTGGTTCCTTCCAACTCTACTATATTTTTAAGGATGTTACATTGGGAACAAGGTTTACATACAGTTCAAATTGGCATAAAAATACTGCAGCACAAAATATTACTAGTCCTGACTACTGGTGATAGCAAGTTTGGTCTGAATAATTTTGAAGTCTGATGCAAGGGACAAGAGGGCATCCTCACTTCCATATATATGGATGCCAAATAGCCTGGCAAACAAACTTTACTTCTACCGTGATAATGCGGCAGCATTTTACCTTGCACCTGAAGGCCACCACTCCAATTTAGTAGATATAGGTGAAGCTACATGATGTGTACCACATTTGTTTTGCAAGTTCCCATTGCCATTCTATGACTTTCTGGTACTTATTGCCTGGAGCAACTGCTTATCTTTGACTAATATTAGAACCAGTCAGCCAAGCTTGTGTTGTTACTTGGTATAAAATTCCAGGTTTTGCTACACTTCCACATTATTAGTTCTAGTGGGGGCGATAACAAACATGTGTCTAAAGGTTGTTTCAGTTCAGATTGCAAAGAGGGGAGCTTTCATGGTGGATTTTGGTTAGCTTGATACACTCTGGACACAGCTATGCCAGCTCAGCGAGAGCAAGTGTCTAGCAGCTACAGATTTTTGCCCTACCCTTCCTACCCCATAAAGATAAATGAACTACAAAACAATGATGTAGATAAGGAAGGTTTGGGAAACAACTTGTTTCTGTCAAAATCACATCTCTCTTGTTCTCCCCCCCCCCCCTGCACACATCCCCATATCCTTCACTATTAACAAGCAGGACAATTCATCACTGTCAGTGTCAGTGTCTCATTTGAGGCAGATGAAGGTCACAGGAGAAAAAAACGCAAGGCACTTCTTTCCCCTCAGAAACCTTTTCTAGTTTAGGAAAGAAAGAAAAAGAAAGAAAGAAAGAAAGGCATTCCAGAACTGTCAGGAAGACATTTTTACAGGGCAGAGCAATCAGCCATTAAGTGTCCTCTCACCCTTGATGACAATATTGCTAACACGACAGGGTGATTATTTTAAATAATGTGATTTGATTTATACCGTATCCATCAGATACAATAAGTGCCAGTTTTGACACCAGGCAGTTTGCATACATTACTTAGGGTAAAGGCCTTTATATTTTTAATATAAATTATAACACTAGAAAGCAGTTTCCATAAAGCTGGCCTTCACCGAATAGCATCAAAGTAGATAATGAAACCAGCTAGCCACATTGGCTGTTGGTTCTGGTAGCTGTAGCCCAAAACTGTAATCCTTTTCAAGCTGTATACTGAACATATAATACAGTACTATTGATTACCACTTTTATTAGATTACCATTTGTATTTATGCCTTAAAACTGAAACTCAAAGTGACTTACAAATTTTTAAAAAGTAGACTATAGGGGCTAAACAGACCACACTGAAGGGGCGGATTTAACTGCTCCTGCCGAAGCTGGATTGGGGCCACGGCAAACACATGCCGTTCCTTATTTATGGAGGTCATCTCCAAATCACCTCAGCTAGTACCAGGACTGCCATCTTTTGGAATATCAGGCAACCTCCTTTTACATTGTCCCAGTTTTTAAAATATTTAAATTTTGCAGTTTTATACCTGATTACCAAAGAGCAAGCCAAAAGGACCTTCTGAATAGACAGATGCTGTAGGGGAGCTATTGGTCTTTTCTTCCTTTTTATCTGTTATATTTTTAAAAGTATGATTTATGAAACCAATTATCCATATTATCTATTCTGTTATCCTTAGTATCCATCCATCCATCCATCCATCCATCCATCCATCCATCCATCCATCTGTCAGTCAAATATATGTCCTTTCTGAAGCTACCTGTAAGTTTTTTTTATTCCCGTTTTAGTATTAAGATCCATTTTAACAAGGATTTAAAAGGACTTAACACAGTCATAACATAATATTTCCTTCTCAATTTAAATTCTATTGGGGAAATCACATTTAAATCACATTTTGCTCATAAGTGAGTCCACAGATGTCAACTACCTGTGTAAATAATTCCATACAAAATGGAAAACCCTATTACCATAAAAATGCCATAATACTTAGTGATATTTACTTCTTTTTTCTCCTCTCCAACCCCCTTCCTTCAACAAGCTCAGTTAAATCTAAGTCCCATTCATACAGCCCTGTCAAACTAAGCCATTTTAAAACACAATCCAAATATGAAAAGCATTTGAAAGTATAACAGATTGTGAAGAAGTGTTCCAACGTATTGGCAATAATGACAAACAGTAAGTCCAAGCAGTCAGATTGATAAGCCAACATAAAATCCTGACAGCAACACATTTACTTTCCAAGTGCCCCGATGCTGAGGTCTTGGCCATCTCTAACAGATCTCAGCATGGAAAGCTTTATCCATTAGCCTGTTAAATAAACATATGATTCAAGTCAAAATCGGTTTCCCATAGGTAGGGCACAGGATAAATTAAGGATTTCTATGTGTACTTTAGTCCTAGAGTTTTCTTCAGGAAAGGAAGGGGTGTGTGGCAACATTCATTCTGCCTGTGCCAGTCAGAACTAAGCCACAGGATTAGGATGCACTGGCTAAATACTAAAATGCTGGCTTACCTTTGCCTGTTTAACAAAGCAGAATCATTTGCCTTCTGCGCCTATAGTTCAGACTTTTCTGGCTTCAGCAACAGGCGCACTACCATCAGTAGGCCAGCCAACATCCCAGAAGTGCTTTTGAATAAGGGTTATCAGTACAGACATGTTGAAAGCAGGCACCCAGGACTGATCAGTTGTTAAGGAGAGAAAGCTGCATGTTTCATTTCTTCTTCTGTTCAAATGTTCCAGGCCGCAGCTTTAGTCCTCCTGAGTATGAAGCAATTTGCAAGTGTTTTAATGTTTTTTCAAAAGTTGAAATTAAATTCTCATCCATCCCTAATCAACAGTACATACAACTCGATGGAAATGATATATGATTTGATACCACCTTGAAGATCAATATGTGTTCATGTATGGCACAGTATAATGTTTTGCCTGCCGTACTGTTGCATGCGCACTTGATTCTGTCAATAGTTGCATCCAAACTGATCCAGTATTTCCCATCTGTTAATCACTATGGAGACATAGGATTAGGATGTCATCTAGTAAGCCAAGAGAATACCCTGCTGGCTTTGTGCCTTAAGGGCAAAGTCTGATGGACCTAGTGAGTAAAGTTGTCCTACAACATTTTCCTGCATGAAGAGAAAGATAAACTAACACTCCTATTCTACATATTAAAACTGACTAGAATGATAAGTAAATCTTGGACAATTACCATAGGGAAAATGTTCTCCACCACACCTGAGAATGTAAAGCTGGCTTAGGGTGTGTGTCCAGTAGGCTGCATAGCACTCATAGGTCTTTATCACACTAGCGGTTTTCCGCGGGCAAACGGAAGTAATGCAGGAGTTAAACTACATTTGAATTTAAAGAAGACTTGTAAATTCAGTTAGCTTTTCACACCAAATTGGCACCATGTGCAATAACACGAAGTTAATCCACAGTTAAAGTGGTGGAAACCGGCAGCTTTTTAAATTCGGTTTGTTCTGAAAGTAAAAAGTTGCCGGTTTCCTGCACTTTAACTGTGGATTAACTTTGCATTATTGCATGTTAACTGTGATGTCATATGAAAAACGTTGGGTATTTCTGGGTTTCCTTTGTGTTAAATCATGTCGAACTTCAGTTTGCCAGCGGAGAATCGCTAGTGTGATAAATGCCAGAGTGCTGTCTTGCAAAAGAAGTTTGCTGTCTTCCTTCCGTCCAAGCATTTGCTGCCCGAGAAGGATAATGCACCCTTCCCCCTAATGGCAGGGCTGTTGGCAGTGATAAAACCTTTGATAGCACAGTGAGGCAAAAATAAATGATAAATCTCTCAAGCTAACCAGAAAATAACTCCTTGTTTCAGGCATCTTAACCAGAGATTTTACTACCTTCCTCAGAGATTTTAAGGAGCATCCTTTCTGTCATTTCTTTCTATGTATGGAGGGTTATTGTCTGGAGACAGGTGCCTCCTTGACATGTAGAGGCTCTTTACATGATCAGGAAGCCTGGGTTCCAGATTACCTGGAGATCATCCATCCATTTCAGAAGTTTTGTTCTTTGGATCATCACTTTCCATTTGAGGACAGTAGTGAATAGTGGGTGTGGGGATAGTGCATGTCTCTCCTTAAAGTTAATGTAAAGTAGATAACTCATGGGGCCCTTGTGGAGGCTACACCTTGAAACTTTTTGGGGAAAAAACACATCTGCTCACTCTGTCCACAATTATGCTAACAATAGCTAATTCAAAACAATTTAATTTCCTCTTGGTTGGTTTGCTTCCCTAATAGTTTTCTCTTGACTGAGAATATTCTTTCTCTTACTTAGCAGAACTATATCTCATTTATGATTTCAGTTCTTTTATGGTTGTTGTAGTACACACTATCTGGAATACTTTAAATGAACCCTTTTCAGGAGGAAAAGAAAATTGGTCCATAGACTGCAAGACAACACCTAAATACTGCAGCTCAGTGTTTTTCTGCAAAGCTCGGTTGATCCCTATACTGTTTGTGATATATCTGATCCCATGGCTGTGTAATCCTTCCTATTACATTTAAAATTAAAGTGACAGTTGCCTGCTTACCATGTCACAGAAGACTTTATATCTGTGTTTGGATGTAGGTTGTGTTTGATCAGATCTGATACCATAAGCCTGGGGTGTCTTAGGCAAGGGTAAAAGAAAGAGCTGCTCTTGTTTTCTCAAGGTAACTTATCAAGAAGTGGTTTCTTCTGCAAATGGAAGCATTACTTTATCTACTGATATCTTTAGCTTCCATTTATGTCTCTCTTTTAATGAAGGATTTTTGTGTGCGCTCCAGCTTCAGTCGGTCTTGGATGAAACGGATTATCTGGATCCATTTCAAACTGGCTTCCGGGCGGGTCACGGGGTTGAGACGGCCATGGTCGCCTTGGTCGATGATCTCCGTCTGAGTGCTGACCGGGGAAGCGTGTCCCTGTTGGTGCTCTTGGACATCTCAGCGGCTTTCGATACCATAGACCATGGTATCCTTCTGGGACGCCTGGCTGAGGTGGGAATCGGGGGCACTGTGCTCCAGTGGTTCCGGTCCTACCTCTCTGGGAGGTCCCAGATGGTGCAGCTGGGGGACGTGTGCTCCGACGAGAGGCCCCTTAAAACCGGGGTCCCTCAAGGAGCCATTCTGTCTCCCATGCTATTTAACATTTACATGAAACCGCTGGGAGAGATCATCCGGAGACATGGGGCGCGGGGTTATCAGTACGCTGATGACACCCAGATTATTTTCTCTATGTCTCCGACTGGTGCAGTGACCGGGGATGGCGTCTCTCCTCTCGTGGCCTGTCTGGAGTCAGTAATGGACTGGATGAGGAAAAACCGACTCAAGCTGAATCCAGAGAAAACGGAGGTACTGGTGATAGGTTCCCCCGGTCCAGGAATGGCTGTGGTTCCACCTGTCCTAAACGGGGTCACGCTCCCTGCGAAGGACTCTGTGCGCAGTCTGGGAGTGCTTCTTGATTCGTCGCTTCATCTGACTGCTCAGGTGAATGCGACGGTCAAGAGCACCTGTTACCAGCTTCGGCTGATTCGCCAGCTGCGCCCATATCTGGACCGGAGGGACCTAGAAACTGTGGTACATGCTCTGGTAACTTCGAGATTGGACTTCTGCAATGCACTCTACATGGGGCAACCCTTATACCAAACTCGGAAGCTTCAAATGGTACAAAATATGGCAGCCCGGCTGGTCACTGGTGTGTCCAGGACCAGCCACATAACACCTGTACTTAAAGATCTTCACTGGCTGCCCGTTCGCTTCCGAGCTCAATATAAGGCGTTGGTTATTACCTATAAAGCCCTAAATGGCTTGGGCCCAGGATTCCTAAAGAACCGCCTCTCCCCGTACAATCCGCCTCGCACCCTCAGAACGTCTGGGCAGCAGTTGCTGAAGGTGCCTGGGGCTAAGCTTGCTTCTACGTCTAGAAGGGCCTTTTCTATAGCTGCCCCAGCCCTTTGGAACACGCTGCCCACTGAGCTCCGCTCATCTACCACCCTGGCCCAATTTAGGAGGGATCTTAAGACCTTCCTATTTAAGCAGGCATTCCCCGATTAAGATCCTGTGGGCCTCCCCTCCTCTTCCGTGGCCATGAGGATGGGCGATGGGGCTTTTATTCCTGCTTTTAGTTCATTGTATTGTATTTGATGTTTACTGTTTTTAACTGTATTTGTGTGCATTCGTTGCACTTTTGTAAGCCGCCCTGATCTTTCTGGAAGGGCGGGGTAAAAATAAAGATTTTATTTATTATTTATTATTATTTAAAGTGTAACTGCAAAGGCTGCATTTTTTTGTATGATACATTTGTACGGTGTATGACCTGTTTGTTGTAATTGCAGAAGGCAACTTATTTGAACAGCCCAACCTAACTGAAGGTTGTTCCAACTAATTTACCTACTACTTATTATTGAACCTAGTTTTAGGAGCAACTATAGATTGGGCCTAGTTTTAGGGGTATTCTGACCCTGTATTCTGTGTCCTTTCACCATCAAACTAAATGTAAACCAATATCCATGTATTTTGATTTGCCAGGTATTTAGCACTTGTAACTTCTAGAATGACAGCTCACAAAATTTATCAACCAGCTTACTGGCCATGGTGATTGGGAGATTCTGAGAATTGCAGTCCAAAAATAGTATTTCTAATTTCTGTAGGTATTTCATCTACTTTTTTTGTTATGTAATCACAGCAAAACAACTGGAGGTTTACTTTGGCCTCATTCCCATTATGAAAAAAAATCACAGCAGGTAAATGACCCTAATTTCCATTTGAAATAGATTCTGATCCTTATCAGAACGATTTCAAAGGGGAAAACACGGGTCAAACCCCCAAACCCCAAGGTTTCCTGACATCACTTCCAAAGTGGTGCTTTTTGGGATGAATCGTTTTATTGTAAAATAAATCGATCCATCCCATTGGAAACCACAGGCGGATTTGCATCTGCTGCTGGTGACAGGGAAATGGAGGGGAAGCTTCAGTGACCCCAGCCATCTCCCTGTCACTGGCATTCCCTCCCTCCCTCCCTCCCTCACCCTCCTTCTCCTCCTTCCCTCCCTTCCTCCCCCAGCCTCCCTGCCTACCTGAGTATTGGTGGCTGGGGCCCAGCAGTGGTGGTGGTGGTGGCGGCGGCCACAGCCATCTCCTCTGATCCTCCTCCTCCTCCTCCTCCATGCTGCTGCCCGGTCTCCTTTTGCTTCTCTGCCCCAGCAGGCCTACATTAGAATGAGGCCAGGGTGGAAGGAGAGAGGCAGAAGGCCTGGAGGACACAGGTTGGAGGACACGTGCATGTGTCGGTATGCCTCCATACTCCCAGCCTGCCTCTGGGCCCCCACCAATTTTTTTTTTTAAATTATGAATTCAAAACTGCAAACCCTGATTTTCTATTTTCTATTAGAGATACCATTTTTCTTTCCCATTATATTTAATGGGACTTGAGCATCCATGGATTTTGTTATCCACAGGGGGTCCTCGAACCAAACCCCAATGGATAACAAGGCCCCAACAAATTGCTTATTGGGGACAATTTTCTTACAGATTGTAAACTGCTTAGTGATTGCTGAGTTCACTAAGAAGCGGTATAGAAATGTAAATACTATTGCTAAATTCTATTGCTATATGCAAGTTCTTACTGAAGTGCCATGCTCTGAGCATGTCCAGCAGAAGACCGAGAAACAGAAGAACTATGGTCTGAAGCCAGAGAGAGAATCAAAGGAGAATGCAGACAGACAGTCACAGTAGACAGAAAGAGAAGAAACCATGGATGACAGATAAAACACTACAAGTGGTAAAGGAAAGAAGAGAAGCTAAACAAAAGGGAGATAGGAATAAAGTAAGAACTATGAATGCAACAGTACAATGGCTAATGAAAAAACAAAAAAACTACTACAATGAACAACAAAAAGAAATAGAAGACAGCAACAAAAAGGGAAGAACGAGAGACCTATTCCACAAGATCCATGAAATCAAAGGAAATTTCAAACCAAGGACTGGGATGCTCTATGACAATAAAAACATAATTGAAGACCAAGAAGGAATAAAAAGACATTGGATGCAATACACAGAAGAGTTATATAAAAGAGATGATAAAATGAATGACATGAGGAAAGAATAGCCATATGAAGATGAACCTCAAATTCTAAAAAGTGAGGTGGAAACTGTAATAAGGGAAATGGCAAAAAACAAAACAAAAACAAAAACAAAAACAAAAAAACCCAGACACAACCCCCCCCACCAAATCACTAGGAACAGATGATACCCCAGTCAAACTGCTGTAATCCATGCTGACAGAGTCAACTACAGTGCTAACTAATATATGTCAACAGATATGGAGAACAAAATGATGGCCAGCAGATTAGAACCTTTCAATATACATCCCCATCCATTAAAAAAGAGGACACAAAAGACTGCAGCAACTATAGGATCATAGCACTAATCTTCCATGCAAGCAAAATTACATTCAAAATTCTGCCACATAGACTCCAATCATACATGGAGAGAGAAATCTCAGAGGTCCAAGTGGGGTTCAGGAAAGGAAGAGACATTAGGAATTACATTGCAAACATATGATGTTTATGGTTTTTGTGGGTTTTTCATGCTATGTGGCCATGTTCTAGAAGAGTTTCTTTTTGACGTTTCACCAGCATCTGTGGCTGACATATACCCAAGTCCTTTTCAGGCAAGCATTCTCTGAAGATGCCAGCTACAGATGCTGGCAAAATGTCAGGGAGAAACTCTTCTAGAACATGGCCACATAGCCCGAAAAGCCCACAAAAAACTATGGATGCTGGCCATGAAAGCCTTCGACTTCACATATGATGTTTAATGGAATGCACGAGGGAATTCCTAAAGAAAATCATCATGTGCTTTATAGATTATAGCAAAGCCTTTGACTGCATAAATCATAAAAGGCTATGGAATGCCCTTAAAGACATGGGAGTGCCAATACATCTGACAGTCCTGATGAGGAATCTGTACTCAGAACAAGAGGCTACTGTCAGAACAGAAGGTGGAGAAACAGAATGGTTCCCAATTGACAAAGGGTTCAGACAAGGCTGTATCCTTTCATCCTATCTTTTCAACTTGTATGCAGAACCTATGATAAGAAAAGCAGGCTTGGACAAAGAAAAAGGAGAAGTGAAAACTGAAAGAAGGAATATCAGCAATCTAAGATATGCAGACGACATCATAATACTAGCAGAAAATCTCCTGGACCTGGAACAACTACTAAGAAAGATCAAGGAAGAAAGTACAAAGGTAGGGCTACTGTTCAACATAAAGAAAACAAAAAATAATGACCATGGGGAATCTACACAAAATCAACCTAGACAATGAAGAAATGGAAATAGTAAAAGAGTTCTCATACCTAGGATCAAACATTGATAGAAACAGCGACTGCAGCCAGGAAATCATAAGAAGATTATGATTGGGGGATTGGGAGTGGGGGGCGGCTATGAAAGATCTAGAAAAGATCCTAAAATGCAAAGATATACAACTGAGAACAAAAGTTAGAATCATACAAGCCATTTTATTCCCCATTACCATGTACTGTATGGATGTGACAGCTGGACAATTAAGAAACAAGACAGAAAGAAAATCAATTCATTTGAGATGTGGTGCTGGAGAAGAGTGCTGAGGATCCCATGGACAGCCAAAAAGACAAATAAATGGGTCCTAAAACACATCAAGCCAGGAATCTCATTGGAAGCTAAGATCACAAAATTTAGGCTGTTGTACTTTGGACACATCATGTGAACGCACGACTCACTGGAAAAAACAATAATGCTAGGAAAGGTAGAGGGAAGTAGAAAGAGAGATAGGCCATATGCTAGATGAATGGACTCTATTAAGGAGGTCATGGGTATGACTGTGCAGGAACTAAGCAGCGTAGTGAATGGCAGGGAGTCTTGGAGATATCCATAGGGTTGCCATGGGTCAAGACTGTCTCAAGGGTAGTTAACAACAACAGCAAAGTTATCTTGATTCTAGTGCCTTATGCCTTTCCTTTCAATGCTGTGCAAATGGAGAGAGGCTGAATTTGTGGCAGTTGCAGATGTTCTTCACTGTATTTTTTTCCGTACAGATAGTAAGAAAGTATATGGAAGAAAGCTTAACCAATCCACTGGTTCAGGGTAGTGGTGAACAGGAGCCCAAGAGATTCTAAGAGGCCAAAGGAAAAACTTCTATCATTGAAGTCAAAAGCATGTCTGCCTCTGAATTAAGCCTGAGGGCCTTTTTTGAGTATCCCTATCCTTTCTTCTCTTGAATCATTCTCATGGTTCTGGTTTTAGGCAATGTGGCATGCTTTGAAGCTCTTTCAATTTACCTGAACCAGAATTATTTGTCTGTAGAATCCTTACTCTTGTAAAGGTGGGCCTAGGAGTCTTTCTGCAATGGTGTCACCCTGGTGATGAAGACCAAAATCAGAGACCCGTTGGGGAATTTTTTTTTAAGTGTGGAGCATCACCCTATGCAAAGCATGGTGTTTTCTTATCAATGTGGACTTTGGATAAATTGTTGTCTAAGTAGTATAGAAGAGGCTTGTGACACACACAAACACACCAACCATACACCGGCAGATACTCTAGGAAGTTCTGGATACGCCAAATCTGTCACAAGGAAGTTTTACTGTACTGTACTGCAATATTTTCAACTGCTCAGCTAAAGTTCTGAGACAAAGTTTTAAGCTTGGGTCGAAGAGGTGAGAAAATTCTCAAGTCTGCTCTTATTCATCCTGAATGTGTCTCCTAGTCCTAAAGAGAGCAGGAAATATTCATGGACTACACAAAAGGGTAAAGGTTGGAAATGTAACCTTATACCTGCAACCCTTCAAGCATGGGTTTTAATAAGGACTCTACATAGTATTCTGCCTGCCAAGGGCATGGTATTTTGGAACATGCAGAATGGGCTGAGAGTAATGCTTTTATTAAAACTAACCTTTAAAAGGCAGAAAACTCATGTCCTTGCTGTGAGGCCAGTACTGTTAATTTTATTTATTACTGTCCACATCTACATATATTCACCATATGCTAGGGAAAGGTAAGAATTTTGTTTGCTTGATTTTTTCCCCTGAAACGTGACAAAGGAAAGATCAACTCCAAAATTAAATTTAAATTAGACCATCTTCAAATTTAAATTTTGGAGACAGATGTCATTCTCTCCAGCCAGTGGTTGAATTTGTAATTTATAGGATGCATTAAAAACACAAATGCCCACATTTATGAATTCTGCATAAACTCAAGGCCTTTAACAGCGACATAGGAGACAAACGTATCATACACCTTTCTGTGCTGGATTTCAGTGTATTTTCATGGAACAGATGTGTGAGAATTTTCTTCAGTTCATTCCTTTAAAAGAAAAAATTACCAGACTTGAGACTTTTTTTTTTCATTAAAGGGAGGGGAAAATTGAAGTTAAATAAAGTAATGGGTTAGAAAGGAAGGCTTGATTACAACTTTCCACAGTAAGGTTAAAAAAGCTGTATTGTACTAGGTAGTATGTACATTTATTTTTGAAAAAGAAAAGAAAACCAACCTTTTTGTGGCATATTTAAAGGTAAAGGTAGTCCCTTGACATGAATGCCTAACCA
The DNA here is from genome assembly GCF_019175285.1 of Sceloporus undulatus. Classification (NCBI taxonomy): domain Eukaryota; kingdom Metazoa; phylum Chordata; class Lepidosauria; order Squamata; family Phrynosomatidae; genus Sceloporus; species Sceloporus undulatus. The sequence goes on from NC_056526.1 coordinate 111,599,556, forward strand.
TAACCGACTGTAGGGGGTGGTGCTCATCTCCGTTTCTTAGCTGAAGAGCCAGCATTGTCCAAGGATATATTTATGCAGGAAGAAATTGGGATTAAGTATCACCTGTACACTTTCTTGTATTTGATGAGAGAGGGTGTCTCTGTACTTCAAGACTCCCTGTTTTGTTTTGTATTGTTTTTGTTTTTACAAAAGGCCAGCCTGGATAAGATATTTCATCATGTTCTAAATTGTTTAAATCATGTTTATAAAGCTCAAAATCGGAGTTCTATAAAAGTATAAATTGTAAGATTATGAATAATTGAATAAAATTACGTATACTGCATACTTGTATAACCAGTTATACAATATATACTACACTACATAATATACCTTGTATGCACTAATACTGTAATACAATTTTTTGATTTGGGGTGACCTTTTTTCAAAACTTAGGGGAATTAACACTTTTTAATTTGTTTTTAAGCAAAAGTTCATCGATTTATGATACAGGAAACTTTTTTTAAAAAAAAGTTCAACTTTCATATGCCTAATAAATATAGAGCAGAGGAACATGCTACATGACTTATATGACAAATTAGCCCAACTTTGTTTTAATGGAACACTGAGCAGTTCCTTCCTCTGGCAGGGAGAGAGAGAAGTTATCCACCTCTGCCCTGCTAAGTAAAATGGATAAAAGAGGTTGAGATGGACCAAATTTTCTAAGAAAATTGCATTCTGAGAAATTTTATGAGAATCCATGTCCCCTGGGCCAACATGGCTGGAGATGGTGTTTGCTGCCCTCTTGAATGAGGCCAGCAGCCAATTAGATGTGGTGTTTCTACAGCACATTGGGGAAGGGTTGGAAGTGGAGCTGAGGCCATTTAAGCCAACACCACCCTTCCTTATCCCTCTTTGCAATTCTTGTCCCCCCCCTCCTGCCTCGACATCAATGTGGCTATGTTGGTTGCGTTAAGGGCCGGGTAGGGTTCCAAGGGTTTTTTGCCTACGTCACACTATTGTTTGGGACTTGGAACATTGGCTTAGGTGTGGACTTAAATAGGCAGTCACTGGCTGTTGATGAGAGAGAATTAGTTGTCAGGTGAACACCTATGGCACCCACTTGGGGTTAGGCTTCTTAAATTTTCTCTTTAGGTCTTGCGACTAAGGAGAGAAGGAAAGAGACCTTCCTTAGGGCTGACCTGGGATATAACCCTCAATCCTGTGAGTTGAGTGAGGAAATCTCAGGTTGGGATTCCAGATGTGAGCTGGCCGGGGAGCAACCCAATCATGGGTTTTTCCACGGAGGTCAGGTGTTTCGCCCAGGGAAAGCTGAGGAGGCGGTCTGAGGAAAAGACCACGTGCCACAGCTGCTCCTGCACCAGGTTGCTCCCTTAAATTTTTACAGGTTTTCAAGAAGACAGTTAAATAGGTTAATTCAATAAAGTGGCCCATTTTACAACCCATATATGTGTCTGGTCTCTTATTTCAAGTTGGACAGCAATTGTAAAACAGGGAAATAGTTGATCCCATCCTACTGAAAAATGTTGAGTAATTCCATTGCCAGTTTCTCTACCCATGTAAAATGTAAGGCACCACAGTGAAGTCAGTTTTGAATAGTTTGCAATATGCTGGAGGAAACAATGCACTTGGTCTCTATTCTTTCTAGTTCTTCTTTCTTGGGCTGCATCCCCATTGCAGAAATAATCTGGTTTGACACCAATTTAACTGTCGTGGCTCAATATTTTGGAATTCTGGGAACTGTATTTTTGATGAGACATTTTGCTTTCTCTGTCAGAGACCCTTGGTGCCACAACAAATTATAATTTCCAGAATTCCATAGCATTGAGTTATGTTTTACTGCTTGTATTGTAATCCTGAGTCATGAATTTCCCCTGCTTTCCCTCCAAACTGTAAGGGAAAATTAGCCACTAGGGATAGTAACAAAAGGAGCAACATGCCTAGTCACCCATATTTCATTCCTAACAAGAAGCTGCTTGATCGAGAATGAATCTGATATGCCTCTCTTCTTCCCTGGAGGACAGGTCAAAATTAAGAACTCAGAACTTCAAGCTTAGCTTTATAGACTTCCATGCCTATAGTGGCAGTTTATCACGGAGATCTTGTGTTCTCTTCCAGCTAACAGCAGACTAGAGCTATTTTCCCTTTATGTGTTAAAATGTGTAACATGGATCCTTTAGTGGAGTATAGAGCATCATCCAATTCTAACATGCAGCAGCAGCAATATCAATTGATCTCACATGCCCAGGAGAAAATGCTAAGCCAATGTTCTTGAAATCTCCACACCTCATATATAATAAGGTGCCTCAAGAAGAGGTTCCGTAGAGGAGGCCCTGCATTTTATAAAATATAACAGAAAAGCAACATAGAAGAGGGCCTCTCTCCATGACTATGGGAAAATGTTTTATCATAGGGAAGTCAATCTCTGAGACTGTCTAAGATGAAGAGAAAATAATTCACACATATGGACTATCACCTTTTAACATATTTTATATGGTGTAAATATCAAGAAAAAAATGCCTCTTAATGGAAATATTTTAAAAAAAACCAACAAAAGGATATTGGAGAGATACCGTAATTATAGTTATAGACTGTGTGCTCGGCATCCACATATTAATGATAATGTCAGCACTGAGACCTACACACAAAGATTTAACATACTGAGATGCCCTCCGTGGATAATCTTTGTATTAAACCAGCCTAGATCCAATAGTTGCACCCAATTAGAGTAGACCTATTGATGCAGCAGAGTAAGCATCATATTGATTTACTAACTTTTCACTGATTTAGCAGCTTGACTCTCAATATTGAGAACCAGCGTGGTGAAGTGGTTTGAGTGTATGATTAGGACTCTGGAGACTGTGATTTGATTCACTGCTCAGCGAAAGAAACCTACTGGGTGAACTTGGGCAAGTCACACACTCTCAGTCCCAGAAAACCCCTTCCAAGGTTCACCTTAGGGTTGCCATAAACTGGAAAAAAACTTGAAAGCATACAAGAATTACAAACTCTAGGATTAATCATTGGATTGGGTTATTATACTATGACCTAATGAATTTAGAAACAACATTGTAACATCTCCTCTAGTTGATAAAAGGAAAACTTTTGATGGCCTGTTACAGACGGGCATAAAGTACATCCTGGGGACGTACTAGGGTTAGGGTAAGTGCATGCCTTACGCACGCACCTAACCCTAGTACATCCCCAGGACGTACAAAATGGTGGCGCCATATACACATAGGGGCTGCCATTACGATGTCACAAATGCGCCGCCTCCAAATGGGGCGGAATGGATGTGACGTCTTTGCGCCGCGAGAGGGCGCATTGAGCACCCTTTCCGCGGCGCTAGGAGCTCTGAAACAGAGCTCCTTCCGCGATTTGCGTTGCTGGCGCAGCCTTTAGACAGCTGTGCCAGCGACGCAAGGGAGAAAGGGGCTGAGTGGCCCCTTTCTCCTCCTCACCACCGCCGATGGGTGTTCCAGGCCGTGGGGAAGCAGCCTTTTGCCACTTCCCCGCGGCCTGGAAAGTGGTGGATCAGGGCCTCAGAGACTGTCGCTTTGGCAGCTGAGGCCCCGATCCAGCGGGGAAAGGAGCGCCTACAGGCCACCCCAAAGGGGCGGTCTGTAATGCGCCGATGATTCCATTATATGGTTCAAAAGGCACGATCCAAAGAATGGCTGTATCAAATCTGCACACCAAAACGTTTCGAGGTTACTTTTTGATCAATACCTTTCAAGGTCCCATGGGTAAATTGCTGTTAAAACTAGGGAGAGACAGAAAAGCAATTCATATTTACAATTTCTATTTATTAAGGCTAACTTAGTAATATAGTAAAGTTTATTTTCCACTACTCATGTTTACAATCATTTTCTATTTTTCACTTCTCTCTTTTCTCCGAGGGAAGAGAGCTGTTAAGCTGAAACGTTGTAATGTGCTCTGGAATCCCAATTTCAAGATAAATCTTTTGAGCACATTATACGGAATATCTAATTCTTATGGCACCCTGTGCAATGCTTTCTTTTTAACTATCTGCATAATCCATTATTGGTAAGGAGATCATTGTGAGACACCAGCATTAATATACTCTTAAAGCTTTGCCTGATCTATATAGGCAGTGAACCTTGCATATCACAAAATGTCATACATTATGAAGAGAGACCATTTCCCCCACTATTATATATTTTTTCCAGGACAACATGAGGGCAAATGAAGCCCATACATTTTTTTTTAAAAAAGGATGGCTTCTATTGCATTTTACCACCCAGAGACAATGAGGAAAATTACACACCAAAAAATTGTATATGTTGCGCTTTTTTAAAGACTCTCCTTCAAGCCTTGGCAAAAACCAGCTTGAAAGGATAAGAAAACATTTTCAAACTTGGCAGTTGTGGCTGTCAACAATGCTTCAATTTCATGCATAGGTGTGCATGAAATAGATTTTTAAAATCATAGAGGAAGCAAAGAATTCTTCATTAGGAAGACAGAAAGCAAAGAGTGTATTGGCCTATGGGCAGGGAAGAATGCTCTTGTTATTTCCTACTAATGGCATGTGGTTCTTCTGAGCACCCCAGGAATGGTACCTTGGAGAATTTTTTCCCCCATATAGAAACATTCAACCATTTAATCCCCCATCTGCAGTTTGAGGGATTGCAGCCCAGATTTAAGATTTAACCACTTCATCTGTTGTTTCTCCAAACAGTACCCAAGAGGGAAAATGCCTAAACAATGTACATTAACCTTGTACTCTGCATTCAACACTTTTTAAATTCTTATTTCTTCCCCATACAATCTGACACCCCCTTTTAATATATTCTGTGTTTCTTGAATGACAGAAGTTCCTAAACTTACAGGTTTTTATCTGAGTTTAGTGGTGGCTCTTGGCTCTCATGTTAGTGGGATGATGAATCCACTCTGTATTCTTCAGAACTTTAAAAGTGCATATCCCCTGTGGTTTTTTTTTTGGGGGGGGGGGTCAGCACCTTGAACCTTGAAAGTATAGATACAGGGTGTATTTACATTGTAGAAATCATGCAGTTTGAAATCATTTTAAGTGCTGTTGCTCCATCCTATGGAACCCTGGGATTTGTAGTTTTATAAGATCTTTAGCCTTCTATGCTAAAGAAGGCTGGTGCCTCATAAAACTACAAATCCCAGGATTTTGTAGGCTTCTGTAGAAGCCATGGTGTCAAACTGCATTAGTTATACATTGAAGAGGCATCCTACAATTCATAGCTGAGTCACCATTCCATGATCATGAAAGCTATCAGATGCCACTCCTGGGAAAAAAATTGGTACTGCTAGCCAAGCCACTGAGTAAGCTTCTGTCCACTTTCTCTTCTCTTGTTTTCAAGGCAGAGCAGACATGGGCAACTTTCTGAGGCTGAGAGACCACAATAGATCCCTGGAACCACTGAAGGCCACAGCATTCCCTCACCGCTGCCAGAAAAATGACTTGGATGACAGAATTGGGGGTATACTTGCAGATGACACCAAATTAGGAGTAGCAGCTAATACTCCAGAGGACTGGATCAAAATTCAAAATGATCTTAATAGATTAGAAAGCTGGGCCAAAGCTAACAAATTGAATTTCAACATGGAGAAATGTAAGGTACTGTACTAAGGACAGAAAAATGAAATGCACAGATATAGGATGGGTGACACCTGGCTGAACAAGACTACATGTGAAAGGGATTTGGGAGTCCAAGTAGACCACAAATTGAACATGAGTCAACAGTGCGATGCAGCAGCTAACAAGGCCAACACGATTTTAGGCTGCATCAGTAGAAGTATACTATCTAGATCAAGGGAAGTAATACTGCCACTCTATTCTGCTCTGGTCAAGCCCCACCTGGAATATTGTGTTCAGTTCTCAGCACTACAATTTAAAAAGGATGTTGAGAAACTGGAGCATGTCCAAAGGAGGGCAACTATAGGGTGTGGAAACCATGCCCTATGAAGAATGCCTTAGTGAGCTGGGTATGTTTAGCCTGGAGAAAAGAAGGTTAAGAGGTGATATGATAGCCATGTTTAAATATTTGAAGGGATGTCATATTGAGGTGGGAGCTAACTTGTTTTCTGCTCCTGCAGAGAACAGGATCCAGAGCAATGGATGCAAGATCCAGGAAAAGAGATTTCACCTCAACATTAGGAGGAACTTCCTGACAGTAAGAGCTGTTAGACAATGGAACAAACTCCCTCAGAGTGTCGTGGAGTCTCCTTCTTTGGAGGTCTTTAAACAGAGGCTGGATGGCCATCTCTCGGGAATGCTTTGATTTAGATTTCCTGCATGGCAGGGGGTTGGACTGGATGGCCCTTGCAGTCTCTTCCAACTCTATGATTCTACGATTTTGCTTACTTATAATTTCCGTAGCAACAGTTGTACACTCTATGGTAACAGGAGAGGACATTCCCTGCAGAACATCTGTAACAAGAAGCAGAAAGTACAGTTCTGGAGACAGCAGCAGAGAGGGGGGGGGGGGGGGGGGGGGCAAGGTCAGTTGAATTTGGCAGTATTTTATGTTTGTTTGTTTTACAGAATCAGCACTGTCGATTTTCATAGGTAACATGAGTAAAATTTTGTCTGAGATTGCAACAGTGCCATGGTATTGGTGTGTGGGGAAAAGAAAGTTGAAGAAGCTAGAAAAATTGTTTTTTTGTAGCTCATGGACTGCATGCTGCCCACGTTGCTTGAAAGGGTGAAGTGATTTTCAACTTGAGAAAATACCTTATTCTCTTGAAACATGCTTGCAGTTTTTGAAGCAAGAACCAGAGCTTGGAAAAATGACTTTGGAGAGAACAATTCCTAGAATCTTCCAGTCAGCACAGCCATGTTGAGTAGAGATTGTGGAAATAATAGTGTGTTTTTTTTTAAGGAGTAATATTTCCAAGTTCTTCAAAGAGCAACATGAAATGCAATCATGGATCTCACATGCCATCCTGTTTTCTTCTGGTCTGGAGAGAAGGGAGTCAATTAATGTTTATGTAAATCCCATGACCTTTTATGATATGTACCTGTGGAAAAATATCAACAGGCCTAATAATAATAATAATAATAATAATAATAATAATAATAATATGATTTATTTATATTTCCCACCTCTTTCTGCAGATCGAGGTGGGATTACAACATAGTATAATACAAAGTCATAATAAAAGTTTACAATAACCCCAAACCCTCCCCCATTAAAAATAATGAAAATTCAACAATTAAAAACAACACCTGTAACATAATATAAATTAATCAGAATGGAATGGACCATTATGGACCATTACAGGTGGATCGAGCTATCTTTCATCGGGATGTCAGTCTGGGAAGGCCCACCAGATCCATCTTGACAGCCTTCTTTGAAGGTATCTAAGGTGGTAATAAGATAGATCTCCCCCAGCAGGTAGTTCCACAATTTCAGAGTGGCAGAAAAGAATGTCCTCTGGGAAGTTACAGCTAATCTGGTCTTCTGTGGCTGAAGTAGATTCTTCCCAGAGGATCTGAGAGTGTGGGGTGGATTGTATAGGGAGATGCTTTAAAGGTAATAACCAACAACTTGTACTGAGCCCAGAAGCTGATTAGTAGCCAGTGAAGATTTTTTTTGTGGGTTTTTCAGGCTATGTGGCCATGTTCTAGCAGAGTTTAGTTGGTTCTAATAAAGGGTTTAGGGTGGAAGATATTTGAACATCTGAACAGCTCTGCTGGGCCTAGTCCATGATGAAGCAAAATATTTCAGAGCAACTGATCTATTTTGGAGTTAAAAACCAACTCCATTTTCTAAGGGGCTGTACAGATAGGCGGCATGCAGCCAGGCCTTTTGTGGGTGGATCAGAGCCGCAGCAACCTCATGCTGCAGCCCCGATCAGACCTCTGGAAAGTGCAAAAAGGAGATGCCAAAGGTGGCTCCTTTTTGCACCCTCCAAGAGGCACCATAGCCATGGCGGCATAGCTTTATGATGCCCCTTCAGTGCTGTATCATGTAGATGCAGAATCATAGGGGCGTCATCATGGCACATGCCATGTGAATTGGTGCACGCTGAAATGGTGCTCTGGGGGTGAGGTTAGGGCATGCAGCATGCAGATGCTGTGCCCAAAACCCACCCACAGGCCAGCACAAAGTGTCAGTCTGTATTGCCTCTAAGTTTTTGGAGCTCCCAGGAGGTAATGAAGTGCTTATAGACTATTCATTTTCCCCAGCAATCATGCTAGAGTCACAGTATCCCTCCAAATGCAGTCATGTAGGTGATTTAATGATAATGAAACCAATGACAGGTGTTTTGTTCAAGAGATTTCATTCTACCACCACCTCAGAAAATAAAGCACTAACATCTTTTTGAAATGGTCCTCTTCTCTCTCTCTTTGCAGCAAGAAAAGAATGTTTACAAGAAAACTGCAATAGAAGGTGTAGTTCAAAACCAGAGTTCAAATCTGAAGATTATCACAGTCTTTACCATGAAAAGATTACCTCCCCCAACCCCGAATTAATAAGTGAATTTAAGGATCTTTGACTCAAGGCCTTTTTTGGATGTAATTGCTGCACTTACCTATAATTCCTTGTTTGTTACCATGGCTTTTAATAGTTATTTAACACCACGTCTCCTCATAAAGTTATAGCACTGTATTTCCTCCCTGAACATGCATTTACTGCCCATAATAAAGACTAATAAAATTGAAATGAAAAAGTCCATACACATTTCTCAACATCTAATTATTCTCAGCATTTTATAAGACAGTCACAGAAATAAAATGGCCTAATCTGGGCATTTATAATGCAGATGATATTCAGGTAAGAGCAGTGAAAATCTGTATTAACCCCACTTTTGTCATTCAAAAAGGTCTTTATTGCCCAAGAGAGAGATGGAGGGAAATGACAAGCTGTTTGGTTCAGTATTTTTGAACTTGTAAAAGTCTGACAGTAAGAAGAACTTTTTTCATTTTGAATACTTTGAAAATTAGTCAACAGTATTGTGCAGTTGCTGCAAAAACAATTTTTAGGCTGCAATTCTAAACATAATTATCTGGAAGTAAGTTCAGTAGAACAGATTGCCTCAGAGGGTGGTGGACTCTCTAACTGTGAAGGTCTTTAAACATAGGTTCGATGGGCATCTTTCAGAAGTGTTTTTTTAGTTGTGTATTCCTGAATGACAGGAATTGACTAGGTGGCCCTTATAGTCCTTTCCAACCATAAGATACTATGATTCTTGTGATTCAGTTGTAGTCATGAGACTTACTTCTAAGCAGACATACAGAGAATCATGCTGTAGGAAACTAGAATATTGCTAAGAGGATTCCTGCCTAGTGTTCTCTAACAGCATTTGATGAGGCACTAGAGCTCTCTGACAGAGAATTATAAATACCTCATGAAATTATAATTTTCAGGATTCCATAGGATGAGACCATGGCAGTTCAAAAGGTATCAAAGTGCTATGATTTTAGTTATTTAATAAATAAATAATAAATGCTTTATTTGTATACCGCCCTTCTTCCAATCAGGGCGGTGCACATCATAATTTATTTATTGTATTTTTATGCCGCTTTTCTCCCAAAAAGGGACCCAAATTGGCCCACAATATAGAAAAACATTAAAACAGATTTTTTGAAAAAACAATTAAAATAACCTAATTAAAACACTACAAGTTTAAAATTTAAAAAATACAAAAGTTAAAAACAATCTAAAACAACAACCCCCCCAAAAAACCAGGCTTGCATAATTTTTAAAACCCTGCCTGCATAAGAATGTTTTTACCTGCAGGCTAGTAGTGAGGGGGCCAGTCTAGCCTCCTGCAAAGGGAATTCCATAGGGTGGGAGCAGCCACCAAGAAGTCTCTTTCTCATGTCCTCACCAAGCGAGTCTGTGATAGTGGCAGGATCAAGAGAAAATCTTCTCCCGAGAATCTTAGGGCTCTAGCTGGTTCATATAGGAAGATATGGTTTCTCAAATAGTCTGGACCTTAACTATGTAGAACTTTATAGGTCATGACCAGCAATTTCAATTATGCTCAGAAATGAACCGGTAGCCAGTGAAGCTGTTTCAAATACAGGAGTTATATGATCCGTATAACTGGCTCCAGTCAGCATTCTGGCTGCAGCATTTTGAACCTGCTGAAGTTTCCGAACAGTTTCTAAAAGCAGCCCCACATAGAGTGTGTTACAGTAGTGCGAGTGGGATGTAATCAAGGTATGCATCCCTGTAGCCAAATCTGACGTCTCAAGGAATGGCGCACTAGTTTTAACTGTGAAAATTCACTCCTGGCCACTGCTGAGACCTGAGCATCCAGGCTCAGAGTGGAGTCCAGAAGGACACCCAGGCTGCGAGCCCAAGATTTCAGGAGGAGTGTAATCTCATCCAGCACAAGCAGAGCCCCAATTCCCTGATCTGCCTTACAACTGACCAAGAACACCTTTGTCTTGTCTGGATTAAGCTTCAATTTGTTTGCCCTCATCCAGTCTATTACTGACAGCAGACACTGGTTCAGCACAGAGACAGCTTCTTTGAAGTCAGATGGAAAGGAGAGCTAGAGTTGGGTGTCATCTGCATACTGATTACACCACACTCCAAAGCTCCGGATGGCCTCTCCCAGCAGTTTCATGTAGATGTTAAATAACATGGAGAATAATACAGAACTCTGTGGGACCCCACAGGCCAGCAGCCAAGGAGTTGAACAGGAGTCCCCCAACACCACCTTCTGGGTCCACCCCTCCAAGAAAGACTGGAACTACTGCATAACAGTGTCCCCAAGTCCCATTCCAGAAAGATGACCCAGAAGGATACCGTGGTTAATGGTATCGAAAGCCATTGAGAGTTCTAGCAGGACCAACAGGGACACACTCTCCCTGTCCAGTTCCCTGTGTAGGTCATCCACCAAGGCAACTAAAACTATCTCTGTGCCATAGCCAGGTCTGAAGCCAGATTGAAATGGCTCTAGATAATCCATTTCATCTAGACCAGGAGTAGGCAACCTTTTTGAGCCGGGGGCCGGGTTGCTGTCCCTCAGACAACTGGGTGGCTGAAGCCAAAAAATAAATAATTATTTTTTTTAAAAAAAAATTAAATATATAAATAAACCAGGACAAATGTAGAACAAAATTTTCAAATGGAAGACACTTTTTTTTAAAAATGGAGGACACGTGAAAAAATTTGCAGATTTTTAAAAAAATGTTAATATAAATGCATGTTTCTGAGGCTTCTATAGACAATTGCCCCCCAAAGGCCCAGGCGGCAATCAGCGGCAGGACTGGGCTGGGGCCGGTCCCAAGGCCTCGCCGGTCCGCATCCGGCCCATGGGCCGCAGGTTGCCTACCCCTGATCTAGACAGCCATGGAGCTAGGAGGCCACCACTCGCTCCAGAACGTTGCCCAAGAATGGAATATTAGAGACTGGCCAATAGTTATCCAGAATGGTGGGATCCAGAGAGGTCTTCCTCAGTAATGGTCTCACCACAGCCTACTTTAGGCAGGATGGAAATTTGCCTTACTGCAGTAAAGCATTCACAACTCCCTTTACCCACCTGGCCAGTCCCCCATAGCTGATTTCAGAAGCCAGGAAGGGCAAGGATCCCGTATGCACGTGATGGCCCTCACTTATCCAAGGATCCTATCCACATCCTCAGGCTACACAAACTGAAACTTATCCAATAATATTAAACAAGCAGGCCAGAAAATAAAAGGTCCCTGGTAACTCAAAACAGCTCCACTGGATGACACTGTGCAGATGCAATGGTGGCAGAAAAGTATCATTTCTTTGTAGCTACCACTGCCACAGCATAGACTTTCTAGTGGGCTCTAGCTGTTGAATTCACTCTGAGTCTTCTGCCACTAGTCTCTGTCCCACTTGTGTCATCACAATTAGGTCCCTGGTAAACCAGGGGGCAAGTCTGGCTCTACTCTATGGGAAGGGACGCTTAGGGGCAATCATGTTCACCGCCCTGGCCATTTCCATATTTTCCTATTCCAGAGATCAGCTAGGTCTTCGATAGGATCACCTGCCAAGGCAGCAGGAAACTTCCCAAGAGCCATCAGGAATCCATCAGGATCCATAAGCCTACTGGAAGGGGCCATCTTAATCGTCCCCCCCACCATCCCTGCTGAGGCTTTGAGTCTCAGTGAGTCTAAACCCCATCAGGTAGTGATCAGTCCATGAGAACGGAACTACAGAGAGTTCCTCCACTCAAAGATCACTATCATCCTTCCCTGAACATTAAACCAGGTCCAGAGTATGTCCTGCTACATGGGTGGCATCAGATATTACTTGGAACAGCCCCATGGTTTTCATGGCAGACATAAAGTCCCCAGCTGTACCTGACAGTGTAATCTCTGCATGCATGTTGAAGTCCCCCCCCCAACATAACAAGCCCAGGGGATTCTACCACAACTGCAGAGACCAACTCTGTCAGCTCAAGAAAGGAGACTGTTGTGCAGCGGGGTGGGCGGTACACCAACAGAGTCCCAGCCACCCACCTTTAAGTAAACACACTTAAGACTGTGGGACAGGGCACCTGGTAAGGGAGATGGAATACTGATAGACCACTGCAACTCCGCCTCCCCACTCCCCAGGCCTCACCTGCTCCTGTACTGAGAACCCAGGTGGACAAAGCTGGGAGAGGTTACCACCCCCTCCCCCCAAGCTTCATCCAGCTAGGTCTCCAGAATACAAGCCAGGTTGCCATGCTTGTCCAGAATTAAGTCCTGGAACAGTGGTGGATCACCGTTCACTGACTGGCATTGAGCAGCAACATTTTCAGCCTGGGGGCCTGTTGCCAAGGCTATCCAGGCTATTTGAAATGAGGCTCATCTTGGGAGTAACCAGTACCCTGTGTGTCTCCCTTCTACCAGAGTGACAGAACTGACTCCCCCTACCATATCTCCTGCTACCCATTACTGTTATAATGGCTGCTTCCTGGACTGTTTCCCTTGTCCTCCTTGTAGCATATATTATGATGCTGGCAGGCCAGTTGTTTTGAGGATTACAACCCAAACCAATAAAACCATCTCCTACAAACCAGAGGGACTGGCTCTCTCCCTTGCTCCCCACCTCGAAGTGGCTTCCCCAAAGGGATGACCCCTTCTGGTTTTGCCCCGTTTGGTGTTGCCTCCACTGCTGATGGACCCACCGCAGCAAGTCCCCACCTTTTATCCCCTTGGGAAGGGGACAGGTTAGCCTGGAATTGGCTGGGTGCCCAAAGCCTGGTCCTGAAGGGAGTGGTCTCTCCAAAGGCAGCAGTCCTCCAGGTAAGGCTGCCAGCAGCTGTCATGATGAGTCCCACTCACCCCACTCTTTTATTCAAGTGACAGCACTATGGGGTTTATTATCCCACCATTGCCACCATCTGTGACAATCAATTTACTTTATTTGTGAACACTAGCTTATGGGTGTAAAACTGTTTCCCGGTTTGTAAATGTCAGTAGCATGGTAAATTACTCAAGTGCCAAGCAAGCCTCTATTGGAAACAGAGATAACACTTTATTTACAAGAAGGTTTAAACAGTATTTTGCTTATTTAGATGCTGTGTAGGTTTGTTACTTTAAGGTTTTATTTTCTTAGTTTCATTCAGTTACAGGTTTAGTTAACATCCCCATACTCTCTCCAGCAATTAGCATACTTAAACCCAGGACCCTCACACCATCCTTATCTTTATGTTTGTTTCCTAAACCTACACCAGCCACCAAGGCTAAGTATTCCTTAGGATATGACCTCCCAACAACTCCCTCTCTCGAAGATGTCTGTGCGTAGAGAGTCCCTCATTACTGGACTGTACCCCTAAAAGATCCCGTCTGACTAAGTCCCTCACTTCTGGACTTTCACTATAACAGTCCCTATCTAACTCTCCCTCACAGCAACAGCCTTTCTTCCTATTGGTTATTGCTTGGCTGGCTCATCTCTATCAGCTCTCCACAGCAGCAAGCAAACAAACAAGCAGGCAGGTGGTATAGCTCTTCCTGGGGTGGTTGAGTGGTCTCTTTCTCCTCCAATGTGCTGATTATAGTAACTGTGTAGTGCAGAAAGAAAGAAAGAAAGAAAGAAAGAAAGAAAGAAAGAAAGAGTCCAGTTTGTACTATCTGAACAGTTCTGTACTGTCTGGTTATTACAGTCCAGCAGATGTAGTAGTGGACTTGGTAAAATACGTAAGAAATGGTAAGCATTATGTACATTAATTTGTTTTATTTATATACCGCTATTCCAAAGATCATAGCGGTGAACAGCAAGTAAGCTAATTAGCAAGTAAGCTAATTTGCCCACAACAGTCTGGGTACTCATTTTAGCGACCTCGGAAGGATGCAAGCCTGAGTCAAGCTTGGGCCCTTTTGCTGGTCTTGAACTCGCAACCTTGTGATTTTGAGTGAATGGCTGCAGTACAGGCATTTAACCATTGCGCTACCAGGGCTCCATTAACCATCGAACTAAAATTTGTTGCACTTCCTCAACCATTAGGGAAAATTGTTTTGGGGTTTCATTGACTTGTTCCTAGCTATGGTTGTTGGTTGATGGGAGGGAGGGTAGAAAGGTGGGGGTTTTCAGGGACTGCTTCCTTTTTGTGTGTGTGACTTTGTATTTGAAATTTTCCTTGCTGTTACCTGCCTCAATCCTCAAACAGAAGAGGTGGGATACAAATAATAATAA
>NC_056526.1:111614165-111656983 GCF_019175285.1 Sceloporus undulatus
TAATAATAATAATAATAATAATAATAATAATAATAATAATAATAATAATAATAATAGGTAGGTTGTTTTGGCAGGTCTGTGATAGTTGCCTCCTCGTGCCAGAGGCCTCATCTCCAATTATTTGGGAGAGTTCTGGGCTTGCTGGAAAGAATCCACTCCCAGTGGAATGCAAGTTAAGCATTGCAGCAGAAAGACCAAAGAGTGTTCTGTGCTGTGTCAATATAAACATCCTAGCAGAAGGAAACATCATTGTGGAAAGCTTTGAATTGTGCCCAGAAATAGGTCAGAAACCAGTGAAGCTGTTGTAAGAGGGGAGTTATATAAAGTGTGTAACCAGCCCTGGTCAACAGTTTGGCTACAGCATATTAGACATGCTGAAGTTCCAATTGCAGCATTATGTAAAGTGTGTTAATAGTATTCCAACCATGATGTAGCCAAGGCAAATGAAACTTCTGCCAGATCAGACACTTTCAGGAATGGATGTGGCTAGTGCAGTGATTTTAACTGTGCAAATACCACTTCATACCAACACAAAAACCTGGGGATCCATGCTCAGGGTTGAGTCCAAGAGCAAACCCAAGCTGAAAACCTGAGATTTCAGGGAGTATGTAACCCCATTCGACACAAGCTGAATTCCTGTTTCCTAATCTGCCTTTCAGTTGACCAGAGCACCTCTGTTTTGTCTAGATTAAGCTTCAGTTTGTTCACTCTCATCCAGTCCGTTACTGACAGCAAACATTGGTTTAGTTCCAAAACAGCTACTTTGGAATTAGCTGGAAAGGAAAGACAGAGCTTGTTCTTATCTCCATACAATGACTGTCTGGTGACCTTGGAAACATCTCAGATTTCTAGACACCCATACATTGCAGCAGTTTCTTCACATCTAGCTTTCCTCCCAGAAGACATCCTCTGAAATGTTCAGGGGGTAAGGCCAGTGGTGTGCCCAATGTAGAACATGGCTAGCAGCAGAACCTTGCTATCTGGTCAGTACATAGCACCCCCTTCATCCAGTAAACTCATTAAGGAAGATTCTGTGATACTTTAGAGGTTGGGACCCAGAACTGTATATGTGTTGCTTACGTGATGTATTTTGAAATGATTTCAAAAAGTATGTTAGGCTCAGACATTTGATTTGTTCCCTGTCATATTATGAAGAATTTAGGGGCTCAGTAGACCACTCGTTTCCTTGATGGATTGGGGCCATGGCAACTGCACACTGCAGCCCCAATCTGACCTTTCCATGTCACAAAATAAAGCTGCAAAAAGTGGTTCCCTTTTGTGCTGTGGAAACGGTGGCACTGTGGTGATGGCTTTTCAGCACTCCTTTGGTGCAGCGTGTTTAAACGTTGCACCAACGGCGTGCTGTGATGCACCCAGACATTCGGTTGAACATGTAGTGTGATACTGGCATAGCGGATACTGGCATAGCACCATGGCCCCATTCTGACCCCATGCTAGAATATAGCGCTGGTCTGTACTGGCACTTATTCACCTGCTTAAAACAAACAATTTTTTTGTTAAGTACTGGAGGTAGTATTATTCTGTAAAAAAGACAAATTATGTACAAGGCATTTTAATTTTTATAGAACCATTCAAGATGTATTCCCAAGATGCCAAGATTCTGAGAAGCCTGAGATCCATCATTATGCCCCAACTTGTGGTCTACTGGCTTGGAGTTCACCTATCAGCTCTATGAAGCCACATCATCTGATTCAATTAATTTGTGTTTGTTGCTGGTCTCAGTTTAGAAAAGTAGGGGAAGTAGCAGGCATTCATACATGGCTAGTGGGCTGCATTTGATTTAATGGGTCAAACATTGTGCAGAGTTGCAGTAGCCCCTGCACTTCCATTCTGTAATGCTACTCTCATTTCTAGTATGGATTAGTTCTAAATTCCCTGAGACAAACTGTTAATAACACTGTGGAAGGAAAGTTACAAACACAACTCGCAGGCAGCCATATGTTTCTCTTGTTTCTGCACAGCTCTTCAGCCAAAGGCGCTAGAAGATCACAGCAGGTTGCCAAACTAGAAGTTTACACATTGCACACATCTGGGAAACTGGCAGAATAAAAGTCTTGAGTGCCCAGGAAGCATTTCTGAAGAAGAGTGGATAATTTAATGATTCAAATCTCAGTCTGGACAATGCTAAGCAGCTCTCAGCTCCTCTAATTAAAGATAATGCTGCCCTCAATCACAAGCTGAACTTATGGAAGATCAATTTAAAAAGAGGGGGAAAAGGAAGCTGCTTGCAGTGTGCAGGAGGAGGAAGTGGGGCATTGATACTGTTGCTAGGATGTAGAGTTGATATGGGTGATACTGAGCATGATCTTCTTTTCAGAATGAAAATGAGCTCCTTACATTCTACTTTCTTTCTGCATATTGCAAAACGATTAACCATTGACAGGTCCAAGAGTGTTTTTGTACATTTATCTTTCTGAAGTGGAAGGTTGACTTCCCCCATTTGCATGGATTTTTATCAGTGTAATACCTGCTGTGTCAATATAAACACCATAGCAGAAATGAAACATGACAGTTGAAAGACCTATGTGAACATGCTGGTTATGATCACAATGTGGAGCAATCAATTGGCCGAGAAAATCACAGTGTAGCAGAACTTGAGAAGTTGATGCTCTTGAGAAAATTAAATTATACCTTATTTGTACACACCTCATGATAATAGGTGGAGGAAAGAATGCAAACATTTGCATCGAGCTCCTTCCTTCCTTCCTTCCTTCCTTCCTTCCTTCCTTCCTTCCTTTTCAATAGTCATAACCTGACTTTCTAGTGCATTATTCTTAGCAACATACACCAATTCAAATACAACAAGAATCTCTCTCTCTCTCTCTCTCTCTCTCTAAAACACACACACACACACAGAGAGAGAGAGAGAGAGAGAGAATATAAAATAGGGAAACAGGCTCAACAGAGTAAAATCTGAAAAAGTAAAAAGATATTTTATTCAGTCATTTGCTGAAAATGCAAATAAGGTGGCCAAGCTATGGGTTGGATCCAGACATTAGTTGCACTGCACTGCCACTGAAATCAATTAGATTTAGGGATTATTGCAATTTTTGTTTTGTTTTCTTTTGTTTTAGACAAGTACTATTCAAAATTCATGACTTTTCCATAAATTCAGTAATAGGATGAACCTGATGATAAAATATAAATACTGGAGAAAGCAAGCCTCACCAGCCCATTCCAAGTGGAAGGATTTGAGTGACTGGCTCTTAAAGGTCTGGCCTTGAGCCAATATGTGGTACTGCAGGGCTGTTGCTGAATGGGATGAGGGGGCAAAATGAGGGCATCACACCTCCCAAGTAAGAACTCTGCCCACCCAAATAATTTTTTCCTTCAATCCCAAAGTAGCATTATGGTAACTCCAAGTGCAATTACAATGCAACTGGAATTTAGAAATGCAGTTTATGCATCCAAAGAAAAGGGGCAAATAAAGGGAATGTGAGCACAGGCATTATAAGAGGTCTGAGTAATTTTCAATATCTTGTTGTTGACTCCTACTCATGGCAACCCCGTGGGTGAGACATCTCCAAGAGCCCCTGTTCTTCATTGCTCTACTTAGATCCTGCAAATTCATGTCTGTGGTCTCCCTGATTAAGTCTTTTCATCTGGTCTTCTTCTCTTTCTCCTACCTCCTACCTTACCATTATTCTCTTTTCTAGTGATCTGTGCTTTCTCGTTATGTGGCCAAAGTACAACAGCTTCAATTTGATTATCTTTGCTTCTAAGGAGGTTTCAGGCTTTATCTGTTCTAGCATCCATTTGTTTATTTTTTTGGGGGAGGGGGGTGTCCGTAGTAGCACTGTCCATGGTAGCACCAGAGAAGCATTCTTCTTGAGCACCAAGTCTGAAATAAGGGGATGGGGGCACCGCGCTGATGCTGCACCACAATCTAAGCACAGTTAAATTAGGGGTCATGCAGGTGGAGCAAAAGGAGAAGCCATAGGCCACATCCACCCTGATAGGTGCAGGACTGTAGTGACTGCGTGGTCCCAGTCTTAATCTGGGCTGAGGTGGTGGTCTTGAAGAGTCCGCCAACAAAGTGGAAACTTTCTCTGCTCCTTTTCTGGATGGCTTTTCCCAACCAGGCGTACTCTCCGTGCGGCTTCTGGCATCTCTGGATGTGTTCGTCATCTAAACACCACACCCCCAGAACATCCAGAAGCCACTCTTTTCTGCTCATCTGTTTCAGGTCGATGTCTGGCTCCAGGCCTATGAACAAATACCAGTCTAGGTTTCCAGATAAATGTGAAACTATTTTGAGCATCTAGCAACTGTGATAATAATGTATCTTCAAGCTAAACATTTCTCATAGATTCATGAAGGTCTTCATACCACTGAGAAGACTGAAGAGGAAAAATAACTAATTAAGAATTCACAAAATAAAATGGTTCTCATTTTTGGTTTGGCTCAATTCAGTGGCTTCTATTTAATTTTCAAGGACTTTTAACTGTTGTCCCAGCTGAGGATTTAAAAACAGCTGCTATTGTGGCACAATCTGGAAAGGGATAAGGCATATTTCAGTTTATCATGGAAGCTGTACATCTAGTCTCTTTAAGTATACCAACCAACAATCCTGCCGGAACTAATCATCTGTAATGTTTCTTAGCTGTATTTGAAATTAAACAAATTGGCAAATTAGAATTGGACTGAGATGCACCCAAGAGATTCCCAACACAGCTCCCTGGCTTCTCATTCTTCAACTGCTAGTCCTAAGGGTGGCTTAACTTCATTCTTTTGGGCAGATGTGTTTATCTAGCTTTTTTCAGGCAAGTCTCTGCAAAAGAGAATTTTGTTTGCCAGGTCACAGCTAGCATTGTTCTAAAGAAAACCTGTTCCCCCTGAAATTCCTATTCGAAGACTAAGTTTTCTGCAAAGTCTTCCACTTAATGCCTTAATCGTCGACCCACAAATAAATTGGCACTTGCCACTAGAGTCCAAAACACATTGCAGAAATAATCCAGTTTGAGACTGCTTCAACTGCCCTGGCTCAGTGCTAGGAAATCCTGAGAATTGCAATTTATTACAGCACCAGAGCTCTCTGGCAGAGAATGCTAAATGTCTCACAAAACTACAATTCTCAGATTACCCTAGTATTGAGCCATGGCAGTTAAAGCAATCTCAAACTGGATTATTTCTGAAGTGTGTTTTGGACCAATGTTAGCCATCCCCTTCCTCATTCTTCCTTTACTACCCAAATTTAGACTGTAACGTCATCAGGGCTAGGACTTGTCTTAATTTATGTTCTTCATGTGTTGCTGATACTTACTAGCAGAATTTTAAATAAACCATATCTAGAGAATTCTCTTGAAATATCCCATGAGCAGATTTATTGTTGTGAAGGACATTTCTTCAAAGCCATAAACCTATTTTTGCTGTCTTTGTGACCCAAAAATGGATTTGATCTTTCTGATATGTACTCTACACAGCTGTTGTATTGAAAACATTATCCTTGGATTATCATTATCATTGGATTACCTAGCAGGGATATAAATCTTCATAAATTTCATTCTCAAAGGAAGGAAGGAATAATTTTACCATTTCTATCCTTGCTGCAAGAAAGTAATTGAAAACTGCACAGTTCTAAAGGCTATTCATAGTTTTGTCAAAAAACAAAACAAAACTTTTTTTGGCATAGGAAATAATATTTCCTGAAAAAAGAGTATGTTTTTTTTCTGTGCAATAAGCAGAATTTTCTGCAAAGAAGTTAACACGGCACAGAAAATACATTTTTAAGGCAATCCCTCTCCCCACAAACCCATAGATAGATAGATAGATAGATAGATAGATAGATAGATAGACAGATATAGTATAGAATAAGGGCTGAATTGTCACTAATATTCAAGAAACTTGTTTTTCAGACATTTCTCAACTATTCTGAATATTCTTTCAGTCCTAAACAAACCCACCCAGTCTTGGGATGTAGGAACTCAGATACTCAGGTATCTAAGCAAAATAATTTAGGAGGCCTAATATGTCTATGTTAAGGTACCAGAACTCTCAAATCTTGGAGTCTGTCATTCTGTCCAGTTTCCTTACTTTTTGAGCTACTAGATTTTGACAAATGAGGGAACAACTGGTGTGCTGGCTTTTTGTGTTACATCTTAGAATCATAGAATAATAGAATCATTGAGTTGGAAGAGACCACAAGGGCCATCCATTGCAAACCCCTGCCATGCATGAACTCACAATCAAAGCACCCCACAACAGATGGCCATCCAGCCTCTGTTTAAAAATCTCAAAAGGAGACCCCACCAGACTCTGAGGCAGTGTCTTCTTCCACTGTTGAACAGCTCTTACTCTCAGGAAGTTCCTCCTGATGTTGAGGTGGAATCTCTTTTCTTGTAGCTTGGATCCATAGTCCTGTATCCTAGTCTCTGGAGCAGCAGAAAACAAGTTTGTTCCATGCTCCACTCCGTCAAATACTTAAACAGGGCCATCATATCACATCGTAACCCTCTCTTCTCCAGACTAAACATATGCAGCTTTCTAAGTCTCTTCTTATAGAGCATGGTTTCCAGACCCTTCACCATTTTAGTTGCCCTCCTCTGAACACACTCCATCTTGTCAATATAATTTTGTGGTGCCCAGAACTAGACACAGTATTCCAAGTGAGACCTGACAAAAACAGGCACTGTTTTTCTTCCCTTGATCTATGCTTCTAATCACATTAGCCTTTTAAGTTGCCACATCAAACTGTTAACTGAAGTTCAATTTATAGTCTACTAGATCTCCTAGATCCCTTTCACATGTAGTCTTGTTAAACCAGGTGTCACCCATCCTATATTTATGCATTTCGCTTTTTCTTCCTAAGTGCAGTACCTTACATTTCTCCATATTAAAATTCATTTTGTTAGTTTTGGTCCAGCTTTTTAATCCATTTAGGTCATTTTGAATTTTGATCTAATCCTCTTGGCTATTAATCACTCCTCCTAATTTGGTGTCATCTGCAAATTTGATGATAAGCATGCCCTCCATTCTTTCATCCAAGTCATTGATAATGATGTCGAACAGCACTACACTCAGGACATAACCCTGTAGCATCCCACTGGTCACTTCTCTCCAGGATGAAGAGGAGCGATTGCTGAGCACTCTTTGGGTTTGGCTGGTCACTTAACAGTTGCATTGTCTAGCCCACATTTAACTAGCTTGTTTGCAAGAATATCGTCATATATCAGTCTTTGTTAAAAGCTTTTTTTATTTTCACATATGAGAATATTTTTGTAAATGTTTCTACACACTGGGTGAGTTTGCAAGGTTTTTTTTGCCTGTTTTAAAATTATTATTTTTTTGCATTTCAGAACTATTTTTGCAAAAAGAAATCATTGGGTTTTGTATGAATTCAAGAAAGGTTTTGTTTTGTTGTGGGTGTTTTTTTTGTGTGTTTTCTTTTGCACAAAAACAATGTCTGTCATGCAAAATATATATATTTCCAGCAAAGTGCAATAAAAATAAACACAAGTACTGGTCTTTTCACTATCACTGAGATGTGAAAGATGCAGACTTTGGCAGTTGCTTAATGAACATCTCATTAACAACAACAACAACAACAAAAAGCATCTCTTTGTATGCTTTTTCTTCTTCTGATTGGGTGTCGACCCAAAATCTCATAGGACACAATCCTCAGGAGATTTCTTCTGTGCAAGCCTTTCTAGATTTCTTGTGCTGCTCCTATTTTCTGCTTGTCATCTCCTTTTCACTCATCTGGACTTGGTCTTGAATGGGGATGTAAATCCTTATCAGCTTTATCCATTTGTGGCAAAGGAGACAATTCCAATTTAACGGGCCTGAAGGAACAACCTTTATGTTTTTTGATCCCAGAGAAATGCATTTTCATAAGTAATTTTTGTGCAAGTCTGTAAAATGCAGAGTGTTGCTAAATGCATTGTAGTGAAAGTAGTGGCATTACATTGATTGTGTGTCATTGTAGTCAGTCAACACTTCCCCTTCTACAGTTGTGCTTTTGTGTCCTTTATATCTCTATATGTTGCTCTGGGGTGACATTTGGCATTTCAGTCTTACACTGGAGATGAGATTTCTTCAGGTAGCTGGAGAATCAGAGAATCCTTGAACTGCTTTTTCATTGTGCTGAAATTGCCAGTTTCATGCAGAATCTCTAAATGGTTAGATTTCTCCATTTCTTAGGCTTGGGAAACCAAACAGTGGGGGGGGGGGGGAGCCTTTACTGGTCAATCATATTTTGAAGTGTGACTCCTGATTGTGTTCAAATGCTCCCTTCCTTCCAAAAAAATATCTTCTCCTCCATCCTGTTGCCTTCCCACAACCTAACAATGGTGGCAGGAAGAATTCACCAGAAGCCTATCTGAGATGTATCCATTCCTCTTCTCATTCTTTCATGACACAACAATAGCTATGACAGTAGCATACTAGGATCCTATTCACAACGTAGAACTATGGAAACTACAGGCATTATCACACAAGTCTCTTAAACCAAAATTAAAGCTACAGAATAACCTTTTTGGTCATTCTTATCACTCAATATCATCTCCCTGTCATTGCTGCTTTGCCTTTAAGACATTGGTAGAGTGTCCCTTTCCACTGGCAGGATGACTATAAGCTCTCAATATTTCTGCTTTCCCATTAGTCCTCAGGTGTGATACATCCCTTCTCCTGAACTTCTGATATTGGGGAGTCATGTGCTGTCAGTGGGCATGATTCTTTCCCTCTCTCCCTCTCCCTGCACCACTTTGCTAGTTTTTTTTTCTATTTCTTTTTTTTTCTATTTTCTTTTCAATTTTTAAAATTAAATCATATTACCATAACTCTACAATTGTATTAAAAATAAAAATCCAAAAGGTACACTGGGTAGTGCAGAGGACAGGAAGGCGGGATTAAGAAGAGTAGAAGAGAGTGCACAAGACCATCAATTTCAAAAACAGCACCATTGCACTACTCCAGAGAAGTGTGGTAATAAATTCTCCCCAACGGATATGTTTCTGTTTCCTTAAATAACATGATTGCAGAAAGACAGGAAGCTCACATGATAATGTCCCACATGTAGAGGTTATAATGAAACTATAGGGCAAAACAAACCACCTTGCAATAGTGAGATTTCTAAGCATTCTGCTGTTCATTATTCTAAGTAATCTTTAAAAACATCCTATATTTGTTGGGAACCCTAGTCCTGGGATACTGACTTTGCACATTCATGGTGCCAGAGAAGGAGGAAAAAGAAAAGTAAAAATATATTTTAAGGTTGGCAGATGCGTGTATTCTGAACATGGTAAATACCAACTGTAGTGGCATCACTATACCATGTCACTGCTACACTGTATAAATAAAGGAGTTTGGCCTCACTTTAACTTCCATGGCTAAATGCTATGGAATTCTGGGAATTGTAGTTAAGTGGGGCAACCAGAGCTCTCTGACCAGAAAGGCTAAATATCTCACTAAACAACAAAAACCAGAATTCCATCACATTGAGCCATGATAGTTACAGTGGTGTCAAACTCCTTAATTTTTTTGCGTGTAGCAGCAGCCTGAGTCTTTCAGTCCAGACTGGGATCTAGAAAAATTGTAGTAATACCGCAGAAAGACCCCACACAGTGAGGAAAATGGATTAAGCCTAGCCCAAGGTTTCTCACTGAATTTCATGAAATGTGAAAGTTGAAGCAGAAAACAGAGATTCCTGCTTGTAAGAAGCATCCAAGGAACTTTGAGGGAAGCAAAAGAGTTTCAATAAAATGATTACTGAAGTTTAAGGGGGATTGACTATACATATAAGTACCTGCATTTGTTACAGAAACATTGTCTTTTTTACTGAAAATACCATGCTAATTTCATTAATAAGAATACATCAAAATTGATGTGGAAAATTGTAACCACAGTGTGCAAAAGAGAAGAGTGTGATGTTAAAAGGCAGTTTGGAAGGAGTGATCAGAAATAATCCCCAGGTCCATTTTCTGCTGCCCCTTGTGGTGAACCAATAAAACTGCAGTCCAAAATGTTCCCTGCGCTGTAGCATATTCTCTGACTCTGTGAGCCCATTAGCTTTTCGTGACATTGAAGGATCATAATGATTTATAGGTCAGAGTGATCCAGCTGAGTTTTCCAGATGCCTTTTTTGTGTCTGTCTGCCTCCGGCCCAGCAGTGAAAGGAAACATTACCATTGTTGTTGTGAAAGAATGATTGAAACGTGGAACTTCCAAGGCCATGTTGTTTATCCCTGAGATTTTTGTAGACCATGGCGTGTAGCTTTTGAGGTGAGTGTTCAGAACTATTGAAATAATGATACAAAAAGAAATCGCAGAATACAAAGGGTGGTTTTCTAACCTTTCCTTCCATTTTAACATATTATCAAGCTTCCAAAGTTTTGTATTTCTGCAGTACACAGTAATTATTTGATAAAACATGTGCTAATGTAATCTGGGAACCAAACTGCATATTCCATTAACAATGTTATAGCTTGCTAATTGTGCATAGTTTAAATTTAGTATTAAGTGACTGAAATACAGCACAAAGTGTTAGCATGATAATGATTTCTACTGCAGGAAGTATTGGCTGTTAACAAGAAATGAAAAGGCATGGACCCCATCCCAGAGATGTTTGTGTGTCATAACCTGTCACTCTTGCAAGTAATCTCTGTGTAACAGAAAAGCCCAGCAACTGATTGTGACATGTGTTCCAACTACAACATACAAGTGCCAAAGGTGATCAGCTTGGCTAGATCTGTCAAGAGGTTTCAAAGCTGATGGATGAATTTCTCTGACCTGCATTGTTTTAGTTCAGTTCAGGGCCACCTTTTTAGTACCTTTTCACTCTGCAGTGCCACAAGGTGTATTGGATGAGATGTACACCTCAGTACATGTATGGGTCTATTTACACCATGGATGAATAGCATGCACTCATCCAGATATTGCTGTACTGGAAGTGCTTAGCCAGCACAACCAATGATGAGGAGCAGCAGTTGAACAGCATTTGGAGGGCCATCTAATTGTGAACCTGTTAGGCCCTGCTCATGCCTAAGTCTACCCTTCGTCTTTAATAGACAACAGGCCCTTCTAGGACTCTGATGCTGAAGCCATTATCTGGAGCACATCACATACCTAGTGTTAGAAGTCACCTGGGTACTGTTTTTCCATGCATCTAAGAGGAGCTGAGAAAAGCCTTAGCTATGAGACAATGGGGTGCTGACAGGTATGGTGAGAAGGAGTAAACAACTCCATCCATCCTGCTAGTAATCCATCCTGTTTCAGGAGCATACTCATTCACACTCCCATGTCATATCTTTGGAAGACCCATCTTCAAAGTGTTGTGTGTGCACATCAAATATTTGGACCATTTGGGCACATCAATCCCCTGCCTTTTGCCCCAGGGCACAAATTTCCTTTAAATATGGGAACTTTTCCTTTGTTCGACAGCTTAGTCTTACAGCAGGTAGAAATGTCATCAGTCTGTCTGACCAAGCTTCTGAAATGGCTCACCAAACCCCCTCTGTCCAGCGGGAGCCTTTGAGGCCTACAGTTTCCCCTGAACTGTCAGCAACTGGAGATGCAATCCTCCAGGTGTAGTATTTCTGCCTCAGCCTACTTATATCTCAATTTAGCATCTTTATTTCTCTAGTTTGGGATGTGTGTATTTGTGTGTATGTGCATGGGGGTATGTGCTGATTTCCCCTTTAAAATAAAATGTATTTCATGCAGGATCTGCCTCTGGAGTTCTCTGTTTACCTCCCACATGATATACACAGGATAAAGATCCCAGGGCCTTGTAACCCAGCCACTAGACAATGCTACCTTTTGAGCTGATAATTCCCCCAGGTCCCGGTGGTTGCAAACCATATTTGACACTCACTCTTGCACTACCTAGGGACACTTACTTTCTTCTTAGAACATTGACTTCTCAACACATTCAGCACATGCCACCTGAGATTTGGGATGAGGAGAGTTTCTGGTCAGTCCTTTATCACTGCTTTTAGTGATATGAAAACAGTGGTCTGCACAAGAACTGCTAGCAGGAGAATAGGTCTTCAAGCTATGTTCCTGATACAGATGCCACTGTTTCTAGAACAGCAATTCATATGAGGATCTGTAAGAAGAAATATGACAAGTTCCTTTTCTCAGACTGGCCCCACCTTTCCAAGCCCTAGGGATCCTTTCTTCCATCCAGTCCTTGTTCCCCCAATTCTTTCCTTGCTCAAGGCCTTACTGGACCTCAGAGCGACCCCTATAATTGTGGACTGGAGATTGTGTTATTGTGTGGGTTTTTTAGTTTGGTGGGCATGGCCTCCAATTCAGCCTTGACAGCCAGACAAAGGCAGGTTTAAAAGAACAGCAGAAATAGATTTATTAAACACAGTATAATAATAATCTCTAATATTCTATCTTCTAGATTCCCCAATATCGTAGGCAATTATCCCTTCTTTCTCAAATCCAAAATGTTGTCTCTATCAGCTCATAATCCACACCCTGCTATGGAAGCTGTAGTTCAAAAAAGGCAATGTTTCAAGCTCAGACAGATATGGATCGATATAACTGCATGAGTATTTGTAATCTCTTCAGGGAGCTGAGACTCGTATCATACCACAATGTGTGTGTATATATGTGTGTGTTTCTTGAGCTACACACAGCACTTTTTCAACAGACCATTTTGGTCCAATTGCAACACGTAAGGAGCAAAACCGGAAAACTGATTACAGTTTTCCTCACTATCTTCTCTTGATAAAGTGATAAACCTCCCCCCTTCCCTCTGTGACAAATTTCAATCCAGTTGTTTGCAAAAACAGCCACACACTTTCAACATCTCATTGTCAATATACTACAAACAATTTCCCATGTTGCTAGACCTTTCCCACTTGAAGATGCACAGACTCAATTGCACCCCTGCTGTTTAACTTCACTGAAGCAATGAAGGAATAAAACATTCAGAACATTGAATTTCCAAGTGAAGTGCCCTCCCAGTTACTTCATCTGCAAATGAAGCATCTGAAAATTCTTACATCTGGGTGATTAGGTGGCAAATTCCTTGGCTCATAAATAAATTTAAAGGGGTTGAAAAAACAAAAAATCCATATGTTTAGCAACCTCCAAGGAATGATCACCACATCCTTACAAACATCCACTGGGGCACAGAAATGGAGTGCTCCAGATTTTCCCGGAATATCTGAAACACCAGGTAAATAATTTTAATTTGTCTTAAGATGGTTATGCTATGGTTCTGGTGTGAGATGTGCCAGATACTGTCCAGATAGTGGCCGGATACTATTCAGGAAAGACCTGCCAGAACAGATCTGTCTTTACAGCTTTTTAAAAGCTATTTAGGGTGGTAATATGATGGCGCTCGTCTGGCAGGCCGTTCCACAATCTGGGAGTGATAGCCGAGAAGGTCCTCTGGGAGGTCGTAGACAACCCTGTTTTAAAAGGTTGTAACAAATTCCTCCCGAGGACCTAAGTGTGCGAGGAGGATTATATGGATGGAGACGGTCCTGAAGATTGGTTGGACCCAGGCCATTTAGGGCTTTAAAGGTGATAACTATCATCTTGTACTGGGCCCAGAAATGAATAGGCAGCCAGTGAAGTGATCTTAAGATCGGTATTATATGGTCTCTTCCTGATGTACCAGAGACCAGTCTGGCTGTCATGTTCTGCACTAATTGAAGTTTCCGGACCAAGCACAAGGGTAGCCCCATGTAGAGTGCATTGCAGAAATCAAGATGTGAGGTTACCAGAGCATGTACCACGGTCTCAAGTTTCCTAACTTCCAGGAAAAGGTGCAGCTGGCGTATCAGCTGAAGCTGATAACAGGCACTCTGACTGTCGTATTCACCTGATTTGTTATCTGAAGTGACGGATCTAGGAGCATCCCCAGACTGCAAACACAGTCCTTTGAGGAGAGTGTGACCCCTTCCAGGACTGGAGGTTGTATCCCGATACCTGGGTTTGGAGCCACTATCGTGAGTACCTCCATTTTGTCTGAATCTATTTTGTCTGGATTCAGATAATACACAATTCCCCTTCATGGAACTTCCTGGGCTGTGTTTCACTGCCTTGAAGCTAAGTCAGCCTAGCTCCTCCATCACAGGAAGAGGTTAGTATATTTGGCAAGAAGCTGGTGCAGAGGAGAGACTTTAATTTAAACTTTCTTGTAGCTATTATGATATTTTAGCTAACCTAATACCCACCCCTGTTTCCAGCTATCCTAATGCTATTTAGAAGAAAGGGAAAACACTCTCTTCCCTGATTCCCAACTGATAGCTGATTGGCATGAGAAACTGGGGAGCCCAATTATATATGTGTTTCATAGGCTACAGGTTGCTCTGAACTCTTTGGTTCCTTGCCAACCTTTTTGCAGTCTGATTGACTGTCCAGGCTATTTGCTTTGGCTTTTCTCTGTGTTGTTCATGTCCTTCAGAAGATGAAGCTTCTGGTTTCGACTCCAGAACTTATATTTATGGCTGTCTGTACCTGCTTGTGTCTCCCCAAAACCTGCTGCATTGGCTTTTAGGCAAGTCTTATTAACTCCCTATTGCAGGGCACTGTTCACAGACATTAGACTGTTGGCGTTCTGATTCCTGGGATATTACTCAAAAAGGGAATACTTTGATGAGAACTCCAGGGTAATTAGTTGATGTGCTTTGGGATATTCTGGCCAATAGTTCCAAGGCTGAATTTTACCAACAAGACCTTAACAGGGTGATATGTGCATCCTCATTGTGGTATATGCATTTCCAACTTCTGGATTGGTTAGCCTATGCAAATGCATTAACATCCAGTGTAGATTCATGCATATAGAATCAGGATCCTTGATTCTGTTCTTACTTCTCACACTCTATAGATATTACTCTCATCAAAACCCTTTTTTGAGTTCTATGCATTGTTTGGACATGGATATCCAACTGCTTCTGTTGTTTATTTTCATAGCAAGGCAATTTAGGGTCTTAAAGCAAGCATTTGTTGAGCTATATCATGGAGGAAGAAGTGGTAGAAAGTCTTAGGCACCCAGAAACTCTATGTGTTCAGCTGAACTTTGTAGTGGGCTGCTTGGCCTTGCTCCAGAGGAGTAAATATCAAGAGTGAGGCACAAAATGCTTTGGATGATACAGCTGAAATCTTGTTAGCTGAGAACATTAAATATAAAAGGTATTTAAAGAACAAGGAAATTCGATTTGAGAAATATAACTGTGGCAAAGAGTCAGAGCAAAAGAAGATTGGACTTCCTAGAAGCTAGTCAATAATGATCTTAGTAGTTGTAGCTCTTAGTAGATCCTTTATCTTAAATTTTTCAGCCTTAGCTTGGAAAAATCACTTTCTCTCTGAGTTTAATACTGCTCTCAGTTCAGTAGAAAATTGTGCATTAATACCAATTTCTCTTCAATGGATCCTTGGTGTTCAATCACAAAAGGTGAGATGAAGAAATTGTTAATATCCTAGACGCAAGACAAAGAATTCCTCTAGAAATTTCAAAGTATAATTTTGTCCAGTGGGTTTCTATAATTGCTAAAAAAAATTAAATCTAATTAATTCCATGGGGTATAATGCCTTAGTCTGGTACACCAGCATGATTATCCTTGTTTACAAAAAAACTAATAAAGACCAACCTAGCAATTATGGGATTATTATCTTAATTAACGTCACTACTAAAGTATACAGGCAGTTCTTGGCCAACAACAATTACAATGAAGCAAATAATACCTTTTTGGAGCAAGCAGCAATGGATAATAACAGTCCTTAATCATTTAACTAATAAATATTTTCATCCTAAAAAGGGCCATTTATGTGCTGCTTTGGTTAATTTGAAAATTAACCATTTGGTTCAATAATTCAGTAAATAAGAAGGGATAGTGGGTTCAGTTCCTCAACATCAAAACAAACAAATCAACAACCTTCTGTTGAATTGACTGCAGCATTACATACTTGCATTGCTGTAATGCCTTGACTTATTCCTACTGGCTTAATTATTAAGAATATTAGGACCATATTAATAATAAGTTTATATCGTTATTTTTGTGTCTCTTCAAGTTGTTGTTTTCTGACTTATGGCGACACTATGGTGAAACTATCAGAGGGTTTTCTTGGCATGATTTGTTGAGGGGTGTGTGTGTTACTTTTGCCTTTCTCTGAGACTGAGAGTGTGTGACTTGTATAAGGCAACTGAGAGGGTTTCCTAACAAAGATTTGAATTCTGGTCTCCAGAGTTGTAGTTCAATGCTCAAACCTCTACACTGGCCTGCTAGGAATGTAGGAAACGACATTATGCTGAGATACCATTAATCCACCACTATTGGCAACTTTGACTGTTAGTAGTAATTCTCCAGAGTTTCAGGCAGGTTTCCTATGCATTCCAAAGCTCTGTGGCATTTCCTGATGGTCTTGTATCCAAGTACTCATGAGGCCCATCCTTGCCCAAATGATATCAAGTGCATTCAGAGTGCTATTGGCATATTCAGACTATGAGAGGAGTTAAAGATGCATTTTAACATCTTTTCCTTCTAATATCTATATCAAAAGTTATAATGGGTTTTTGGGATACTCAAATGGGCTTAAGGAATTTGTTACAAGCACTGTCAAACTACTTTAAATTGACCATCTACTATAAACTGCTATAAGAAGACAGTTTTGGAGAAAGGCTTTTTGAACAAACTGTGATTTGATGTTTAACACATTTGGATTCTCCTTTCTTTAAGTTTGATGGCATAGATCAATCTATAGCTATTATCATTCTCCTTTTGCCTTTGTAGTAGCAGTGCTAAGTGAAATGTTAGTATAGTCAGCTCTTCATATCCATAGATTTTTTTTTATCCACAGATTCAAGCATCCACGGTTTGAAAATCTTTTTAAAATACATACATTTCAAAAAGCAAACCTCGATTTTGCTATGTTATATAAGAGATACCATTTTACTATGCCATTATATTCAATGGGACTTGAGCATCCATGGATTTTTGTATCCATGAGGGGGCCTGAAATCAAACTGCAGTTGATATGAAGGATATCATTTTTAAAAGATAATTTTAGGCATGTGATTGTATTTGTGAATCTGAAAAGTGATTAGGATAGTTTTATTTACTAGACCCATGTTGTATTTACCTGTGACTTCTGTTTCTGACAAATTGACACACTGATAAAACAAGAGTGTAGTTTTGATCCAGAACTGAGAAGATACAGGGCTAACTAGGGGTACATCTGCACTGAAGAATTAATACAGTTTATCACCGCTTTAACTGCCATGGCTCAATGCTATGGAATTCTGAGATTTGTAATTTTGTGAAACATTTAGCCTTCTCTGACAGAGAGCTCTGGTGCTATAACAAACTACAAATCACAGGATTCCATAGGATGGAGCCAAAGTGCATTCATTCTGCAGTGTGTCAGCAGCCTGGGTTCAGCCACTGTTTGCAGAATGCAAAGCAGTAGGCCTTCCAAGCAGACAGAAATTGCTTATACATTGCGCCTGCGTCATATGTGGGCGTGCTTTACATGGCTTTCAGCATACTCTGAAAGCCATGCAGGGAGAAGGGGCAGTATGTCCCATAGGGAACAATGGGGCGTGTGCCCATGGCACATGCACACCACCGTGCCACTGCACCACCGCGTGCACAAGGCGCATTCATTTAAATGGGGCTTGAGCATAGGCAGAATTTGCTTTACGTGGGAGAGTCTGGAACGGAACCCCCACGTAAAATAAGGGTGCACTGTATGTTTAAATAGGTAAGTTAATACAGGCATGGTGGACCCTTTCACACTACACAATTATATCAATATGAGCCTACTGTTATTACCCCAGCAACATTCTCTGGAGTCCTGGGATTTGCAGTTCAGAGTGGGGTCTTCAGAATTCTCAGCCACAGCGCTCTAGTGCCTTCCTAAACTACAAAACCGAGAATTCCAGAGAATGTTGTCATGGCAGTTAAAATGCACTCATAGCATGATAATAGTATAATGTGAAATGAGCCACAGGTGAATGGCTCTGTATATTCCTGGGAGTGATGTGAGAACAATTGTAAAGACTGCAGAAACCACAGACCTCAGCCTGTACATAAAGGAAGATCTGTGTGACACACTGACATTTTGCCGGTGTTTGCCATAGCAAACATGCTAAGTTTGAAAGAGATGAGTGTTCCCAAACACTTAGGGACACATTTAGGCGAGCCATGACTGACAGCCACCTGCTGATTCCATCTGCTTCTGAGAGATCACTGTCTTATAGGAACAAGAGTTTGATGTCTGCTTAAGATTTACGGGCAGAAGTGTGTCTAGGAAGGAGCCAGTTAATGGCAAAATCACAATCACAAAGAACTGTATCAAAAGCAATTAAAAGGGGCAAATTACAGCTTATAAAACTTGGCAGCATTGGACAGTATTATTATATTTTTGAACAATCATATGTGCATATCCTCCTTCTTGTGCTCATTAAGGGAGTAATGTCTAAACACTGATATGGCAGCCTATCAAGAGTGAATTAAGAGTGGTAATGGAGTGGATTAAATTTGGAATGATGTATTTGTTTGGCAGCTTAACTGGAGAGGGAGTTAAAACTGTTGAGAGATTTCATGGGAGTGTTCAGATTTACAGTCCATCAATTAAAGGGAAAATGGATAGATCATACGCTATAACATTTGACTTTTCTTTATCTTCCTAAGCAAAGGAATGGCATTCTGTTGCAGCAATGTCAATGTGCAGTTGTGGTCTCTCACAGCTACTGTAGATACCACATGGGAAAGTTTTGAAATGGTTAAAATTGATAGATTTTTTTTATTAAAAGAAAGATTAAAATTGTCTTGACATCAGATTACAAATGAGCTATAGAATGGCTCAAAATTGGTCTGTTTTAGACAGTAAGTAAAGATGTTCACATCCAAAAATGTTCTTCCTTTCTCATCTGCACAGTAAATCCACATCTGTTTGTGTGGGTTTAGTGGGTCTAAATTTCTTTCTTTCTTTCTTTCTTTCTTTCTTTCTTTCTTTCTTTCTTTCTTTCCATGTACTCATATGCACTTTTATAAATGTTATGCATGACTTGAACATGCTCCCCATTCACTGTTTAGGGATCCACAGTTTGATTCCCGGGTTGGCCATGAAAGCCACTGCGTGACCTTCAGCAAGTAACATGCTCTCAGCCTCAGGAGAAGGTAATGGTAAACCTCCTCTGAACAAATATTTCCAAGAAAATCCCATGATAGTTTCACCTTAGGGTTACCATAAGTTGGAAATGACTTGAAGGCACACCGCCAACACCAACATCACCACAACAACTGAGATTTAACCCTAAGGTGTAGAGGGTACCAAGTTGTGCTCTTATCACTACTGAGTTTTACACGTGCCACTCCTACCTCCAGCTGGTTTTATTAATATCATGCTGAATTATGTCCCAGTACACTAGTATACCCAATCAAGTAATAGTCTCAGTTTTAAAATGTGCTGATATGATTCTAGCATAAAACAGTACAACACAACACAAGGCACAATCACAACTCTATTCTTGTTTTGGTTTGGCCACTCCCATTCTTTGACAATCTCACTATGAATTTTGGTACTTCAGTCTCTCCTCTGTAATGTCATGGCCCTTGATTCCTCCTATTCTCAGTAAGTATGCAATATGCAGCTATAAGAACACATTCAGATACCATTTGGACACTGAATGGGCACCGAGTAGGTGATACCCTTTGGCATCCCTCCTGCCTTGATGTTTTTTTTTTGTTGTTGTTGGTAAAGCTGTTGGCAGGAGCAGTTGGTTATTGCCAAGAGCAAAGTGGTTAGTCCCACAGGTGAGGCTGCTCTTCTTATTCTGTCAATCAACACAATGCACTGGCACAAGGCTACACTGCAATCCATTTTCTCCCAAAGCAGAGATCCTAGGGAGAAACATGTCACCAGTACATGGTGAGGAGATCATTAATGCATAGTATTTTGCTAAGGCTTTAAAGAGTGCATTTCTTTCAAAGACGGTAGCAACAATATACTATTTTTGTTTTTGTTTTTTAAAAGGCTCATTTGTGGAACATTAGTAAAAGAATCCAGTAAAAGAGGAAGGAAAACCTGAAATATTCTGTTTTTAAAATGCTATTTGGATTCTTCTTTTCTTTTTTAAGGCATTAAATAAAGTAATAAATACTTGCACATCCCATCACATATTCCCATTTGGTCATGCCCTTACTTTTAATATGAGAGTAATATATAATATCAGGAGCTATCTTGAGGCCTGCTGAGAAAGTCCTGGGGAGTAAAGAGTGTCCCTGGTTCTACCATTGCCTATAGCTAATATATCATAATTTAATGACTGTAGAGATTCTTCGTCAGGTTCTTCTTCCAAACATTGCTTAGGGTTATTATCACAGATGCAGAGTCTGTCAAGAATTAATTAGAAAGAAGCTGTCTAATTTCACCAGATTTTTTTTAAAATTGGTGGACATGGTGGTCAAGTTAACGATTCCAGCATTTGTGATTTATTTTTTTTTAAAAAAATAACATACAGAATCATAGAGTTGGAAGAGACCACAAGGGCCAACCCCTCTGCCATGCAGGAAATCTCAATCAAAGCATTCCCGACAGATAGCCATCCAGCCTCTGTTTGAAGACCTCTAAGGAAGGAGACGCCACTACACTTCGACGGAGTTTGTTCCACTGTCGAACTGCCCTTACTGTCAGGAAGTTCCTCCTAATGTTGAGGGGGAATCTCTTTTGCTGTAACTTGCATCCACTGATCCGGATCCTAGTCTCTGGAGCAGTAGAAAACAAGCTTGCTCCCTCCTCAATATGACATCCCTTCACATATTTAAACAAGGCTATCATATCACCTCTTAACCTTCTCTTCTCCAGGCTAAACATCCCCAGCTCCCTCAGTTGTTTCTTACATGGCATGGTTTCCAGGCCCTTCACCATTTTAGTTGCCCTCCTTTAGACACGCTCCAGTTTCTCAATGTCCTTTTTGAATTGTGGTGCCCAAAACTGGACACAGTATTCCAGATGGGGCCTGACCAAAGCAGAATAGAGTGACACTATTGCTTCCCTCGATCTAGACACTATACTTTTATTAATGCAACCTAAAATGGCATTGGCCTTTTTAGCTGCTGCATCGCACTGTTGACTTATATTCAACTTGGACTCCTAGATCCCTTTCACATGTAGTCTCATTAAGCCAGGTGTCCCCCATCCTATATCTGTGCATTTCATTTTTCCGTTCTAAGTGCAGTACCTTACATTTCTTGTTGTTGAATTTAATTTTGTTAGCTTTGGGCCAGATTTCTAGTCTATATAGAGAATTTTAATAGCCTACTGAGGATATGTAAATGTTTCAAAAGTATATTCATCAGGAAGGGCCAGACTGAGAGACTGGGTTTTTACACAGGTATGAAGTGGGAGGTGACCATGGTGATTATCAAACAGGGGATGAAATGTCCTTGTCCTATCCTTTTCCTGTTCTAGTAGTGTGATCGCGTGAAGATTTTCATATGACATTGTGCTTATCTGGACATTATCCCATCCAGAAAGATCAATTGACTGCGATTACATGAAAGACTTTCAAACAACATCACACAGATCCTGTCATTGTCCTGTCACTGAAGTGGCATTGCCCTGCATTTTGAATTAACGAGAGTTCGCGTTAATGCAATGCTGCCTCAATGACAGGACAGTAGCACTAGAATCTGAAAGCCTTTTGTGGGATTACAGTCAAAGACTGGATAAGGATGGGGGGGGGGAGATCCCATCCTTATCCCCTCTACAAAGTGAGGAGTCTTATATTCAAGAGCCTTCATGAGTTACAGGTTTTAAGTTTTTCTGAGTTTTGCCAGTTTTGTTCTGAATCCTTAGAGGCCCAAAGAACTAGGGTTGGTGAGGGGGAGGAGGAAATGATCCCAGATATCATAAAATATTGATATAGTGCTTTTTGGTAGATTATGACAACTTTCTTGGCCTAGAAACAAAAGGGCAACATTTAAATGAACACTTTTATCCTTCTCTTTTTGCTTGTGTTCCTCATATTGTGTTCCAGCCTGGGAAGGAGTGAAAAGACAGGCCCAATGCCATCAGGCCTGTCTTTAAGAAGAAGAGCCCTCCCTCCATGGTATCTGACTCCATCCAGCCTGGGAGGGAGTGAAAAGACAGGCCCAATGTCATCAGGCCTATCCTTAAGAGGAAGAGCCCTCCTTCCAGTCCATCTGCCTTGGACCAGGCCTCAGAGGAAGAGAAGACCCCCCCCCCCCATGTATGGGGGAAAGAGTGTTTGCTCAAGCCCCATAGAAAATAATAAGGTGCATGCTTGTGGTGGTGCACAGGGCGCACATTGTGAGTACGTGCCTCATTATTTCTGTCAGGGCTTGCCTTCCACGTAAGCTCAAAGCCGCAGAAGGCAAGCCCACCTATAAAGAGGGCCGACTGTACTATATAAAAATAACAAAGCCACCCAGGCAATCTTCCACATTCTTCCATATGTACCATGAGATTTCTAGCTTAACAATTTTATAAAAGGACAAAACAGCCACTTGAAGAACTTTACTTTTAGTTACCATAGTAGTAGTCCCTGAGATGTATTATAAAAGATGGCAAGATTCTTAAAAGAAGATTGCAGACAGAATGTGATGCATCCATCTAGTGGCATTTCATTAACCAGAGAGATTCATACTCCACAACTTTCAGTTCCACAACAACAAGCTTTGTGGGTTGGTGTTTTTCTTTTAAGCATGGATGCAAAATGATATATTTTTCTTGACATCACACAAACTGCTCCTGGCAACCGTGTCATGTCTCTACTGTTGTCTGTGGAATTTAAAAGAGCATTGTGCCTTATATCACAAATCTTGCCCTAAAATGAAGTTAATGATTACCAAAATTACTTCTGAGTAGAGGGTTATAGCTAAATGTCATTGATCCTCTCCATTCACTTCAACCCCTGCGGTGTTTTTATGGGCTATCTCTTCACTGCTCCTCCCCCATATCCCTTTCTTGCCAGTTAAAATTTGGCTCACTTTATGACAGTCTAGCCCTTAATGCTTAACAGTAAGGAAAGAGGCTTATTATCCTCCCCCCTCCCCAATTTGGAGTTGACTTTTGTGGTAATATTGGTGAATATCAATATCAGCTCTCAGTTCCTTTGCTATGGACATTTTGTCTTCCATGGCTAACTTTCCTTCTTATGTGGTTTTTAAAAAGAAGTTGGACAGGCATCTTTCAAAATTGCTTTAGTTTCATATTCCTGCATGGCAGGAGGTTGGGCTAGTTGATCCTTGTGCTCCCTTTCAACTTTAAGATTTTAAGATAGCCTGATAACCCCATAAGATTCTTTGTTGCCTAACTGGCTTAATTGTACATTATCCCTCTGTCATAACCTAAGGAGTGAGATGGCAGCTTAAATTACTGCTGTCTATCTCTTATTTATGTGGCTTAACTTCACAATAACTTAGAAAACTAAATTGGGGGTATATGTCTATCAAACATATGCAGTACATCTGGTAGGCCAAAGTACATATTGCATCTGTAACCATCCTGGGATTTGCATCAACATAAACAAAGTAATCAGAAAAACACATTTTGTACTACCACTTTTCACCTGGAATAAGATTTAACTACTTTAATATATGAGAGAAGATTAATTCTAGGGAGCTATAACCTTCCCTTTTGACAAAAGGGTACAATGTTAGGGACTGTTTAGCTTAGAAAATAGAAAATAGGCAAATAAGGGGGGACATTATAGAGGGTGAATAAAATTATTCGTGGTGTAGACATGGTGTTCCCTATGGAGGAAGTAAATAGGGATAAGCTTCTCTCTCTTAACACTATAACCTAGACTGAAGCTGAATGGTAGGAGACATAGCCCAGATAAAAGGAAATATTGTACATCTTCACTCAATGCATAGTAAAATGCTGGAACTCAGTGCTACATAATGTAGTGATGCCTACCAACTTGGACATTGTTGAAAGGGGATTCAATACGTTTTTAGTTTTTGGAGGACAAAATCATCAATGGCTACTAGTCAGGACTGTTATATGTAACCTCTAGTACCAGAGACAGTCTTTGTATCAATAAATGGGAACTATAATGTGGAGGGTGCAGCTGCATTTACAGTATGTACTGCTAGTAGGTTTCTTATGGAGAAATGATTGGCATCCGTGTGAACAGAACAGACTAGATAGACATGTAGTTTGTATCAGCATGACTCTTATGTTCTCATCTTTTCCCATAGTAGCACCATGCCAGCCACTTATGAAAAGATTGCAGTCAGAGGGCAATTCAGCTGCAGCTCTTCTGGGTAATAACTCTGTTGTCCACAAACAGCCTGTTCAACATGTGTTCAGATACTACTGTACATTGTTAGCTGTACAGTTATAGGTTTCTAATGTTTCTGAACATGCGTGTGCCAAGAATGTAAATTAATTTTAAAATGCTGGACATTTCACAAATGGGAGATGCACAAAGAATTTTACAAGGTGATTACAAAAAGAGATTCCCAGGGGAAGATGAAATGATGTGAATGCATCCTATGATTTTCTTTGATATATCTATAAAAATTAGAGACAATGTCTGTCTGTGGCAGCCATATTCATTGGCACATTGTGATAGGGATCTCAGAATTTGACAGGAAGGAGTTCGGCTGTCATTTAAGTTTTAAGTGCCACATTTCACTTGCAATTACAAAAACAGTGGGGTCACTTAAAGCAAAAGGGAAGTTTACCATTATTCACCAGGAAATTATGGTATGTGCCTCAGAATAAGATGGCTTTTTGTTTTTTGGTTGTCATCCAAGTTGCAATGCCCATTTTCAAGTCAAAAAGTTAACATTCGAAATAGAGGGCTTACTAGAAGAAGAAAAAAGAAAAGAAAAAGAAAAGAAAGAGGCTGCCATAATTTACTAAGAAATTGTGGTAAGCACCACAAAACGTAGCAGTGTGTTTTGGTTGTTTCAACTGATCAACTAAAGTTAAAATCCCAAACAGATGGCTTCCCAGAAGGGGGAAAAACAGTGAGTGCCATAGTATGACAGGACATTATTTTAAAAAAAGTGGGATAAAGAAACATAATAGAGAAATGGGATCACTGACAAGGTTCCCAAGCATGGAATTGGGGGGGGGGTAGGGGTGATGAGGCACTGCATTTAAGATGTTGAGATTCTGAAAAAGCTGAAAGATAGGAAAGGATTTTTTGAGGTACCACTTGAAGTCAAAAAGAAGGCTGAGTAGAAAAACAGACCAATTCCAGTAAATGCTAAATAAAACGTGCTGTGTATTTGAACAAGAGACAACACTGACAAATGCAACCTCAAAGACTGCATAACAAAGTGATGTGATAAATAACTTTTCAGTGATTGATAAATCATAGACTTCCAACTCTTATGTTGGAAGGGATCCTGTGGGTCATCAAATCCAACCCACAGCTCAATGTAGGATCTCCAGATACAGCATCCTAAGCAGGTAACTGTCCAGCCTCTTTTTGAAGATGTCCAGAGAATGAGACCCCACTACTTTTCCAGGCAATTAATTATATTGCCAAACTGCTCTCACTGTCAAGAAATTTCTTTTAATGTTCAGTGGTATAAAGTTTGGTATAGGTTTGGTGTAAAATTTGGTATACAGTTTCTGGAGTGTCTAAGGCTACAGATTGTTTTGGCTCTCAGTCAGGCTCCCAGAATTGAAGGGGAAGATCTTAGCATCTATGCACACTTGGGACACATCAGGAGTAGCACTTCTGCAATCACCACCTTCTTCCTGTCCCATAGAGCAGTGCTGTAATGGCTTATATTATTGCCATAAACCCATTTAGGTCTGAAAGACAGCATGAGGGGGAAGTAGTGGGGCAGCCACAAGTCTCCATCTTGCTTGTTCACCACCAATCACATTGGCAGTGGGGAAGCTCACATGTTCATGAGCATGTGACAATGAGGAAAGATGGAGGCTAGAATGCCCACAGTCAGTGTCCCAGGCACCAATCCTGGTAGGCCAGCTGGGATTTTCAGGTCCTAGAAAATGTAGTAGTACACTGTGTGTTCACACCAGCCTTGTTTAAGCACCATTTCATGCCTTTGTCCCCACTGGCTGCAGTTCCAAGAGTAGACATTTTGATTTCTGGACTGGAGAATGCCCTTTTGAGATTTGTGTCTTCCTTCCTTTCTAGCCTGGCCTTAACATTGTGTTCCTAAGCTACAGAAATCTCAGTATTAACTTTAGACCTAAATTTAAACTCCTACACTGCATCCCAATTAATGCCCTACATTCTTTTTTCCATCAAACTTTACTGCTTTAAGTTAAAGGCCAGCACAACCTGACTGATAATGTAATAGTGTTCTTTTAAAATGTTTTCTGACAATGTTTTGGACTCAACACTGGTCCCCCCCCCTTTGTTTCATCAATGATGCATCTGCCTGCCTGAAACCTTCCTGTTAAGGGGAAAACTCTCACAACCACAAGAAAAGCTATTAGGCTCAGATACTTTTGAGCATCTGCTTCATTTTGCTGGAGGAACAAAAACATGCAAGTGTGCGTGTGTGTTTACAAAGTTCTCTTTTCTGAAAAGGTCACTGATATTTATATGCTATAAGGAGTCATGAAGCAGCATTCAAGTATTCTGAGAATCAGAATTGTGTGAATGGTGCTTGAATGTTCCTCCTGCACATGACAAATGTGCTGACAGAGAACCCTCAGGCCACCTGGTAGGCACTGTGCTTTTAACCACATGGTGCATCAACAGCTGAATGGTAAACTTGACACAGAAGGGTAGAATAAAGGCAGGCTCTTTCATATCTTGATATGAATGACACTTGGAGCATTTTAGGACAATCATCTTTTACTTCCCCAGAGACTATTGCAATACAGTGCTCCCTCGGGTTACGAAATTAATTCGTTCCGCGGCTAATTTCGTAACCCGAAAAACCTTCGTAACCCGAATTGCCATAGGCGCTAATGGAAAAAATAGCTCTCTGCTGCCCTCCGGTGGCGGCCTTTCCATTTAAAACAGCGCCGGGGTTTTTTCGTAACCCGAAAAAACCTTCGTAAGCCGAAACAATAAATCCCTATGGGATTTTTTCGTATCCCGAAAAATTCGTAAGCTGGGTAATTCGTATCCCGAGGTACCACTGTATTTATATTTGGTTAACGCCAATGTGGTCTCTTCTGTCCCCTCTCTGGTTGCCCTTTTCTTCTTCCTGAGTAGAAAATGGAAAGAATGAAAACCTGCATTTTGAAGCCAGCATTGGTTTCTTTCTTTCTCTTTTTTTCTCTGCCACATCTGTAGTCATGCTGCACACTCCTGATATCTATGACATTTTTTGACATTATCGGAGCTTTGTACTCAAAAAGTACAGGAAGCTGCTGCTAGGATTACATGAGTTCTATTTTCAAAGACTGCTGTTGCATGGCAAGTGAAACTAACCCAGAGAATGCTGCTGCACTTAAATTTGGATGTGTTTTTATCAATCACCCACTTAATCTTGGGCTAGCAGTGAGCTAAAACTGGGGGGCCAGTTTGACAAAGCGTTTTGACTACCAGAAAAAAGAAGTCATACATTTCAGGGATTTTTCTATACAAACAAGGACATCAGTGTTTGCTTTCTTTAAAGGAGGTCATTTGCAGTGCTTTGTCTCTCTCTCTGGGAGGTGCTTTGTCATGGATCATATTAAAACAAATTTTAAAGGTGTCTAGCACAAACATTCCTTGACCTATCTGTCTGGAATTTTTGAGGTTTAATCTTTCTGAAGGGCTATCACATTTTCAAACTTAATTTGCTTTTGCTAATAAACAATAAGTAGGAATGGCCCTTGTACTTGAACCCCTGTTCAAGTTGGCACCCCAATTCCAGCCCTTGGGTTCCTTTGAGGCTCCATCTTCACTTCAGAAATAATCTGTTTGACAACACTTTAGATGCAGCTCCACTCACCTAGGTCTTTTATCCTCAGGATCCTTCCCTGGATCTGGTACGCAGACCTCATGGTGACTGGATAACTGGTTGTGTTGATCAGTGTTTCATTATAGTAATTTATGACCAAATTCTTCTTACCAGTTCTTAAATGAAAATATTCAGGCAGAGTTGTAGAAAATCAAACAAGTAAAGATTTATTATATAACAACAATAATAAATAACAAATAACCATCTAGTTCTGTGCTGATTCCATAGACAGTACATAGTAACATCACAATTTCAAGCAAATTAACAGTTTTCCCTGAAAACTCTTCACAGATCCCCAAAACCCCTTTGAGATCTTATTCCTTTCTAATGGCCTAATTCCATTTCTAACTAGCCCTACTTCCTTTTCTACCTGGCCATATCTAACCCTTCATTTGCTTCTGGATTTTATATTTGTCTCCCATGGGCCTGCTTCAGAGCATTACATAGGATGTGATTAGTTGTCTTTAGCCATCAGATTGCCCAGCTTCATGCTTCAAGCTCTTTTAAGGCAAATGTAAAGGTAGCTGACACAAACACCCCAAGACCTATTTGCCTAAAACTTGGGAAGGGTACTGTACTGTATATGAATGCCATGGCCGTATATGGTGGGGAAGATGCGGCCATTTTTGTCCCAGTACAGACAGGTAGTTTGTGGTGTCCTCACCACAAACTAGGGCTAGATGAAGCTGGGCATTTAGATGCCCAGAATCCTAGTCCACAAAGACGCTGCCATCATGGCTTGCCACCCTTCACATGGGCGGCGCCATGATGGCATGAGCATTGTGCAGTGCCCAAACGGTGCTGGCAGGAAGTGATGCGATTGGAGCATGTGTGCACACCAATTACACCCCTTCCAGGAAGCTGCTTTAGCTAGCCTCTTTTTGCTTCCAGGAGGGAGCACATCATTGCTGCGCCATTTGGTGGCTGTGGTAATGATGCGGGACTAAAAGAGGTGGCATGGAGCTGCCTGTCTGTCGAGACCCCTTTTTTCCAAAGCAAAGCAATTGACACCCCTAAAATTTCCAATTTTTGTTTTGCATTTAGGCCTGAACTGTTTTGGATCTGGTCTAACTGGCCAAACCAAAGCAGAGTTAATGCCAGATTGGTGAACTAGGCCTTATACTAAACCAGAGGGCTTTGCAAAACCCTACTACATACCTTGCCTAAATATCACCATTCACTGGCTTCATAGAAATTCAGATAGCCATAATTTAACTGAAAGAAGCCTCACTGCAGAAAACAGCAACATCTGTCATATGCCTAATACCCATCAATGTTTGAAGGCTTTGCACTTTGAAGAGAACTTTTGTATGTGTTACTAGGAAAAGAAAGTAGGGATAGGTAAATATCATCTTGCTTGCCTTAAATGCCAGCAAGGGCTATTATGAATACTTACTAAAGATGCTCATAAAACCAGAAGGAATAGCCTTTCACAAAGAACCAAAAAACAAACGTACAAGCTAGCTAGCTAACAAGCCACTTCCATGGTTGAAGTGATGCTTAGAAGCACAATTTTGATTCTCACAAAAAAAAATTAGTTCTAAGCATGTTCAAATGCATCACTTAAAATGATATATTCTGTGACTGATAGGCAAATTTCTTCTGTGGTTGATAGGCAGACAAGCATGATAGAAGGCCATTCTGTAGTAGTCAGGTCACTACTGTTTTTGTTCCCAAAGCAAGGATCTAGTAGGAAATATAACAGGGCAGCAATTAAGCCCTATTCCAAGCCTTCTTGCTTCAGGCTCCTATAGGTCTGGATTGGCTCCCATTATGTTCAGATCTCCTTCTAAAAGAGGGGAAAGTTTTCCCTTCTAAGGACTGAGCTGTATCATTGAAGAAGGATACCCCTACCCAAGCAACCCTCTTAGAAATCAGGAAAAGAGACATGCTATGAATGTGGCCATGGGTGTCCAAAGAATCTTCAACTCATCTGCTCTCCAGCCATGTTTTCAAACTGGCATAAGGAAAAAAGAAAACAATGATGTGCTCCTTCATTTCTGTACTATGTAGATGAGATTGATGAACCTTGAAATCCTAAGAATGGGATACTGTATTTGGCTGCTTCACAACACTACCTAAGATCTCTGGATTGTTTTCAGTTTTTATGGATTAACTCAACTCTGTTTCCACATTTCTAATTGTGATTTGCTTCTTTTATTGGTTTAGATCATCAAGACGCAATAGCACACTTCTGGTACAATCCTGTGGATTGACCAGAGTATACAAATGCTTTCATCATTTTGCATCTCTGTTCTCTTTTTAAATCTACAAGTCTGTTGAATGAAACTTCACTACCATTTACAATTTACAAGGCAATTTCACTAAGTATCAGTCCTGTTGATTACTGTTGACATTTTCCCAATGCCTTCAGTGGCTGGATGACAACCAGAGTGCAATAGGTGCATCTTTTCTTCAGTATGGAGATACAGCGAT
The DNA here is from genome assembly GCF_019175285.1 of Sceloporus undulatus. Lineage (NCBI taxonomy): Eukaryota > Metazoa > Chordata > Lepidosauria > Squamata > Phrynosomatidae > Sceloporus > Sceloporus undulatus. Next base: position 111,644,447 of record NC_056526.1, read on the forward strand.
TTTCTGGCTTATTATACAGCTTTTAGACATCACACCTAAGTGAGCGGGGCTAGGATTGCTCTGTAAATGCTCTTATAGGTGACAGTGGAGGACACTGGCTATTAATCAGGAGTTAATTGGGTTTCTATTTCAAGTGTCCATACTTCTTCACATCAAAGTTGTTGGCCCAATTTTGTATTTCCTTGACACAGCAGTTTATAGCATTCAACAATGAGATCTGGATCCAGTTATCACACAACTAGCTGGATTTCTTCCTCAGACCAACTTCTAGAGATAATCTTGGGAATGATGTGGTTATCAAGGTTCATCATGGCATGCAACAACTACATGGGTCTTGCTTACTACATAGAATGGCAGGACTTCCAGTCCACTAGCTAGGCTAGTGTCTTACTCATCGGTTCAAACATCCTCATTCATTCATTCATTCATTCACTCATTTTAAGGATTTATATTCCACCTTTCACCCACAATGGGATTAATTACGGGGATAGCCCTTCTGTCTTTGAAAGCAAATTGTAGTAACACTGTGCTTTCCAAAATGGATCCACCTAATGCTACCAGTGCCCACAGGAGAGGCTGTGAAGCGGCAAGGAAGATCTCATGACACAAGCCAATGTGGTTCTATGAAGGATCAAATAAATAAATAAATAAATAAATAAATAAATATTTCTTAAAATATATACTTCATTAAACCCAATTATCCCAGTAAGCAAACGAGTTTCTTTCAAGTAGTAGCTGTCAGATACCTTTACCAGTCACAAGTTTCGGCAAGTGTGCTATTGGTAACAGACACGGGCTGAGGTCAAGTGTGGGATGTCTGTATAAGCTCCAGACGTTGACCAGAAATGGGCTTTCTTTCCTTGGGAAAGACTGATCTCTCTTGGTCACCACTTCTGACATACTTCAATGCTGTGGAGCATTCTGGGCCACTGGCTGCATTACAAGTTGAACACAATCTGTCTCTCCCTGCCTGCTCATTGCTCGCAATGGAAATAGGACACCTATCAAATGAGTGCCCAGAGTTTGCATCAGAAAACTTTTAAAAAGAAAAAGAATGTGGTAAGTTGTAACTTTTTTTAAAAAAAAGATTTCTAGCAGATATATCTCATTGCTTGTTTAGATTTTCAAAAACTCAGAAATACCTAAAGCTGTAAATGATGTACAGTGTAGACTGTTTTAAAAACAGATAATATGCTAGCAAAGGTGTGATGATTAATACCATCTGTCCACCCAGTTGTGACAGGTACTTCTCCAGGATACAGAAACCTCTGGGACTTGTCAAGCAACAAAGCATAATACCAGCCAATATAATTGCCAAAAAGAACATTTTCAGTATTCTAATGTTCCACTGATTTACATTTTTTTCTAAAGAAAACAATCCATAAGTACTATATTTCAGGTTAATTAGCTTAAAACCATTTTAATTATGTTGATGTTTCCATGCCAACAAATGGTCTTCAAATGGCCAAGATCTATTCTAGACAAAAGTAGACTTGCTGAAGTTCAATTACCTGAAATATTATTTTTTGCTTTCATATTTTGCTAATGAAGGTGCAAAATGTCATGCTTATACATAAGGTTAAAGGCATCAGATGATCTTTTAGAAGAGACAAATGTGGAACATTCATCTTTTTCAAATATCAATCAAACAAATGTTTTTTTTTTTAAAATACCTTCAGTTTAACTTGAGTTCACGCAAATGCCAAAATGTTACAAAACTGCAGCTGTTCTGTTCATAAGGGCTGTATTTTAAAAAGTGTTCAAAACCTTCAGTGTCTGCAAATACTGCACACAATTTTATTTATTTAAGCATTTTACTTTAATTGCCATTTAGCCTACCAAAGCTTCTGAGGCATTGTCCAGCACATACAAACAGATAAAACTCAATTTAAAAAACTGTATAAAGAACAGACTAAAACAACTTTGTAAAAGCTCTATAAAACAGCAAAGCTTGAGAGAGATGGAGCCAGTCTGACTTCCCTGAGAGGGAGGGAGGGGTGCATATTTCCCTGAAGACCATCCTTCTTTTCATGCAGCTTTTTTTTTTTTTTAAGTTCAGTTTCACTGACAACGGATCAGTTTTCAAATTCTGCTCTAAATACTGGTAATTACCTTTTAAAGTCCACAGTAGTATTGGAATAAAGATACTTTGTGCCCTCTTTCCTCCTGTGCAACCCAGCCACCCACTGAGATCACCTGGGGAGGCCATTTGGAATGCAGACTGCCATTGGCAAAGCTTAGCAAAATTATTTCTTTGGATGCCTGGGAACAGAGCTTAGCAAAGTTATTTCTTTGGGCGCCAACTTGCAGAATCCTGAAGCCACCATGGCTATTGGCTGGGTGGTTACTGTCAAAAAGCATTTATTTCAACCTTTGGTTGGAGAGAGCCCTACATTTTTCCCTACCCAAGTTCTGGAACTCCCTTCTGTGGAAGATACGGTCAGCCCTTCTTATACACAGATTTTTTATACACGGATTCAAGCACACACGGTTTGAAAATGTTAAAAAAAAAGTATAAATTTCAAATATCAAACCTTGATTTTCCATTTTTTATAAGGGACACCATTTTGCTATGTCATTATATTTAATGGGACTTGAGCATACACGGATTTTGTTATACATGGGGGATCTTGGAACCAAATCCTAACATATAACAAGGGTCCACTGTATCACCATAGCCTATCATCCACTAATATCTGCTAGAAAATGTGACCTTTAAACCTGACTGAAATCCTGCCCTCATCCCCAGGGCTAGCCTTACCATTATGAACACTGACGCAGCACATTTTTGGGTGTCATGAAAGGGCAGCAAAATGTTAGTTATTTAATTCACAATTATGTTTTTACTGCCAGGAGCAGGAGGAAGTTATCTGTGGCATTTTCTGCCTTGTGTTCCAGAACAACTCCACTGGCTTTAGGTACTATGCTCTTTAACTTGCCTGAGTGGGGACATAATAGTCTGTTTCGCCTCAGGCAGCTAAATGTCTTGAGTCAGCTTTGTTACGAATAGAAAAAGTGCCTCCCAGTTAACGTACCGCTATGCCATTTTCTGTAGTCACCCTTTATCATGCTGCAGAAAGGAATGGCTGCTTCCATTAGGGAGATGATCCCGCCTGTGCTTAAAATCTAATATTTCAAATCCGATTAAGAGAGAGTATGACACAGGCTGAGCTTCTGTTGCCATTGATTTTTTAAAAAGAAGACTGAGATAATTACTTCAGATGGATGGAACTCAATTGTTGAACACCAGATGCACAGTTTCTCTGAAGGAGTATCCTTCTGTGCCTTTTTCTGTGTTTCATGGTGTTCTTCCCATCTCACCAATTTCCAAGAGCAGAGAAATTCCTAATCTCGTCAGGAACAAAGAAACAAGCATGTAAATGAAGACGCCCTGGCTTATCAAAGGAAGTCAAGCTACAAAATTATGCAAAGCCCCCAGTGATAAGATACCTAATCCAGACTTTTTAAAAGGGATGGAGGGAAACTTCCTAAGCATCGTGCTAGTCTGTCGAGCTAATTAATTGTCATTACAGAATATGAATGCATGCTATCTGCAAACAAAGTCTTTTAATGATCAGTGCAGCAATAAATACTTAAATAAATAGATTATTGAAGTTAAAACCTCAGCATTGGTAATGATAGTGAACTCCCCCGATCTTGAATTGTAATGGTTTTTCCTCAAACAAGCTAACTTGGATTCAGTTTTGTTTTGACACAAAGAAGATTGTCTGGAGCTCAGCTCCATTAATGGGGGCCTTTCACACCACACCATCATGGCACTATGATTCCATTTTAACAGTCAAGTTGCATCCTATTGAATCCTGGAGTTTGTCTTGCTGAGAATTCTCCTAAAGTTCCACTTCCCAGGATTTTATAGTTAAAGTAGAACTATAGTGCTATAATTCGATGGCATGACAAGATATCTGATCTTACTGTGCTATAATTGGATAATGATGGCATTGGGACCAGTGTTTGGACATATTACTATTCAATCTATAACTTACGAAATTTACCCAGCCAGCAAGGTTACTCAGTGTGGCTGTGAGGTTGTGGAAGCTGTATTTTTTAAAAGATACTTTGTTGAGCTCTAATCAGAAACGAATGGAGGCTCACTATAGCTGCCATAAACCCCCTGCTGAAACTTACCTGGTGATGGTTTGCTTGTCTGATCTAATAATATTGATGCTGCAGCAGCCGAATCTTGGTCTGTTACAGTTGGATTTCTTTAGCCTCAGAAAGGAGGAGTGCATGAAATACGGTTGATTCAGTCAGAAAGGCTGTGAGCCTGAGCTTGCAGGACCTAAGCAGAGCAGTAGAGGTCTTGGAGATTACTCACCCATAGGGTTGCCATGAATTGAGGTTGACTCGAGGGAAGTTAACAACAACAAAGAACATTAGTTATGATACAGTATGTCTCTAGCTCAAATTTTTCTTTTCTCTGTTCTTACGCTGTGTTCTAATAGTGACCAATTATTTCTTGGCTTTAATAGCAATCTGTGACATGAGAATAATCATAAACAATTAACATCAGCCTATCTTTAAAAAGGTTCTTATTAAGAATTATGGAGATAATATATGCAGATACTTTGAACATTTACAGTGCAAACCTCCACATGTCACTTTAGAAATAAATCCTGTGGAGTTCCTTGAAACTTACTTTTTTAAAATATAAGATTGCAATCTTAGAACTAAAATATTGACCTGGTACAAACGGGCATTATGTGAAGTGGTGTCAGCGATTTTAGGGTTTGGGATCACGCAGCAACTGCATGCTCCCGAACCCTAACAGCTTCAAACAAAAACAAACAAACAAACAAAAACAAAACAAAACAAAAACAGTTTCATTTATATACTGTTTCATACTGAACTAACAGTGTCTAAGCGGTTTACAACTGTAAGCTAATTGCCCCTAACAATCTGGGTAATTTCAGCAACCATGGAAGGATGAAAGCCTGAGCCAAACTTGAGCCCTTTTGTTGGTATTGAACTCACAACCTTATGGTTTTGAGTGAGTGGCTGCAGTACAGGCATTTAACCAGTGCACCACCAGGTCTCCTAATATGTATAGGTGGCACCATCTTGATGCAGCACTGTCCATACAGTGTGCACGTCCATGACGTGTCTTGTACAACGCATCCAAATGGTGTGGTGCACAAGACACAGTACCACAACTCCCCGGGACATAAATGGCACCTTGGTGGCATTGCGGGAAGCAGCTTCATTTCAGAGCACCTTTTGGGAGCGGATTGTCATCACGGTCATGCGGGTGCTGTGGCAACTATCCCGAGGAGAAAGGGACAGCATCTGGCCGCCCCTTTCTTCTAATTTTTATTGGGCCATAGTGTTTTTATTTGCAATGGTAAAGAAAGAGTTTAGGTTCTTCAAAATGACTTCAGATCTTTAGTGTCTGACTTCTTGTTGCAATTTCAATGAAGGGGCAAATTGCTTCTTTTTTTACTGGCTCTCTAGTTATGAGAACTTTTGAGTTCTCATAAGTCCATTCTGTGAGTTACAACAGTCATCAAGGCTCCTAGTACCTTAAACAGTCTTAAAAGAGCAATCCTTTGAAGAAAATAAAAATTCTCTGTCCCTAAAGATGGTTGTCTCTGGAGTATCACTGAAAGCAATCACTCCCTGATGTCAAAATAGTCTTGAGGTTCACAAAATGCCTAATCTTCTTGCCGGAGCATGTAATACAATTGATCTTATACCAAACTAGTTCATGCATACACCCTCACTTCTTGACAGACTTCAATGTAAATGGAGTAGACCGGTGAGCTACACATGTGAATGAATGTTGTAAAGGAAATTCACTACAAATGTAGGGCTTTTCAGTGGAACCAGTTGAGCAGTTTTAGTTTCATCAAGCATACAATCTTTAAGCATGGAGATAACAGAGTGCACATGCACTTAAACCAATCTAGATCTGAATTTGATCAGTTCTATCAATTTCAGTGTGGCTTTCTTCCCAACAAGTATACTTAGGAGTACAACCTCAGATTCATTCTTATTATTAAGTGGGTTATAAAGTGCCCAAGAACAATTAAAATACAGAAGAGATATGCTAATAATCTGGTGTTAATTAATGCTAAACTAACCCTGGGCTATGGGGAAATGTCAATTACAATTGGTTACATCAAGCTGAGTCCCAGATGTGTGCCATCCAGAAACAAAAAAACAACTACAACCCATTATAATTAGAAGAAAGCAGATACTGAATAAATCATATCTTCTCTCACCCACCTAAGTAAAAGGGAAGAGAAATAGCAGCAGCTGTTTTCTTCATCTGGCTCAGCATGGTTAGACTTGTTAAAGTTTTCATGTATGAATATGAACCAAACATCTCTGCAAGAAGCATTAAACTTTTCAAACCCTGGTACAGAAATGAATTCTGTTCTCAAAGCTACACAAATTTTAATGCATACTGTTTCTCAGAAGGCAGTTCCTTTTTGTTTCATGAGTTTCAACTAACTACTTTGTAGAGTTAGACCAAAACATTTTGTTACCTGAGACAAAGTTTAAGATGGTGACCCCTCTCCCATGTAAAGAGGCATCTGGACAGGCAACTGAATGCTACTTCTGCGCTGGGAATGAGGTACAAGGAAGGTACAGTGTCCTTCAATAGAAAGGAATGTGCAAGACACAGAGGAATGGTGCCAGCTGGTAGCATCAGCCATATTGGGTGGTTATTTCATTCTGCCAAATGGTAGGACCAGACCTAGTTCCTAATTAGGAGAGTTTGTTGAGATAGGAGAAGATTTGTTGTCTAATATGATTGATTGCTACAATTAACAGTGATTTGTTATGCAAGAAAGAACTTCAGTGACTCCCACTGTGCAAGTGAATCATAGGCTGATCTCTTCTGAACAATTGAAATGTAAAGACCAGTGGGAAAGAGGGAGACTCTGGTGAACCTATCTCTAAGGCATTTTCTCTGAGCTGAACTAGATCATGGTGCTACTGCCTAGGATTCTCAGATCTAAGGGCAGAGGTTCTGTTATCCAGTCTACAGGATGCGGGAGAAAGAATCTAAAAGGAAGACCACTGGCATTAAATAATGAATACAATACATGCACACTACGGTACTGCTACTTTGTGGTTTTCTGTCTGTTCCCATCTTTCTTGCAGTACTATTAATGGTGGAAGCCTATATATATATATATATATATATATATATATATATATATATATATTTCTTGGCAAGAGGTGGTTAGTACAAGGACATACTGATATGACACAGTATTAGCTGCCTCAGATGTTGCTGAATATGATATAAGAGATTGTCGCTTTGTGGCTTTTTTTTATCTTATTGTTAATTTCCCCAGTTCTGTCCCCATTTTCTCCTATCCTGAATATTTGAAGCTGCAGTACGGTTTCCTTTCTTCCAGTGAAATATTTGTGCATTGTACCATTGTTAGCAAAATGTATGGTACAAATGTCTTTCTTCTTCAGCTCTGCTTCAGCAATTCATTCCTTTCCCTTTTCATTTTTGATTTTACGTGTCCCTCTGTCTCATCCCCAGCAACTCTTGGTAACATTCTTCTTCTCCCTCATTCCTTAGTTTCTTTTTCTCTCTTTGGACTAATCCAGACTGGTGATTTGTGTCAATGTATAATGCACCATATAAAGTTGGTTCTTGACCTGTCTTGTTGCTTCCCCATCTCATTGTCTCTTTGACTTTAAAAAAGGAGACAAATCAATAGAATGGCAGCACATTTTGGTAGGTTTCAGAGCATCAAATGGCACATCCAGACTGATTGAAATGTCTCAGATTTTGTTCCTTTTCTTTCTAAATTTATACTGAGTTTGAATAAACTGACCGGGGGGGAGGGGGGGCTGATAATTAAAAAGTCTCTAATTGCACCAGGAGCTGACAGAAAGCATTTTGAGTTAAATAAAACATGTATGGATATTCAAGTTCAAATTGGAAAGAAGAGGAACAAAATCTAGGACTTTCTGGGTTTTTAAAATCAGTCTGTATGTTCCCTTAGTTATTATATTTAATGTGGGTGTCTTTAATTGAACCCCCTCAAATCCAAGTGTTTTTTCCCCACATTGTTGCAGTCCTTCTGTTTCCTCCCCAATGCTTTCCTTCTCTTTTCCCATCCTTTTCTTCCACTCACCCTTGTCCTCCTTCTACTTATTCTAAATACACTCATAGTCTTTTGTCTTCCCTTCTCTATCACATGGGAGGAATTTCTCTTAATTTCGAATGAAAAGAAAGTGGGGCCAGAACACTTTCACGTGAATTTGTTAGTTCAGCGAATTTACATGAATTCTAATTGTGCCTGTCCCATTGCCCAAAAATAGCTTGCCATTGCCTGAAATTGCTTGTGGTAGTCTATCACGCAATAACGTGAAACCCCATGATTACATTCGGACTGACTTCCCATTGCCCAAAATTGCGTGTGACAGTCTATCACGTAATAACGTTAAACGCCATGATTGCATTCGGATTGCCATTGGATTATACTTCCATTTTCCTTTGTCTGATAAACTCCCATGTCTCTCCAGCCTTTTCTCCTTTGCCTCCCTCTCCACAAACTTTGAAACAATTACTATATTCCTTGAAACAATTACTAGTTCAATCTCCTTATCCAGAATTCTGAAATCTGAAATACTCAAACAAACAAAAAAACATTTTTTTGTTTGTGTATGATATAATGAAATCTTTGCTTTCTGGTGGTTGAATATATGCAAACTTGGTTTTATGCTTTGCTTTGTAATCCACCTTGATTCCACAAGGAAAAGGCAGAATATAAATAAATCACATTATTATTATTGTTATTGTTATTATGCATGAAATTATTTTTCAAAATAAATGCTCACATTCTCACATCTGAGACATTAATCTGCAGCCTCTAGTTTTTTGCAATGCAGATTCAGGTAACTGCTGAAACTGCATGTCTAATATTGACCAAATGGTACGTCATGTTCCCTATTCCAAAGCACAGGCAGCAATTCAGGGCTGAATCGTTATTGTTCAGAAACAGGGATTTGGTTAAACTGTGTAGTAGCTTATACCATAAAAAGGTACTTCACTTGGGGGATGTATATACATGGTATCCCAAAATCCAAAATAAACCAAAATTCAAAACAATTCAAAAGCGCAGGACAGACCGTACAAAAATGATGGTCTCCTGGCACCTAGTTTTGATCCGCAGGGAAGCTGCAGCCTCCAGACCATGGGACTTCCCCGTGGACCAAACAACACCTGCAAAAAGTGCGTTCTTCTTGCGACGCCATTATGATGTCGCAGTGCGCCAATGGCGCACTTGTGACGTCATAATGGCGCCACGATGTGAGGACACTATGTGTCCGGCACATAACAATGGCGGCACCCATCTGTACATGGCGCCACCATTTTGACACCCTCATCACGTGTGAGGTGCGTCTAGAAGCGCCACCCCTCACACATAATGAGGACTTCCTATCCAGTCCATCTGGACCGGGGCAAAATCCAAAACACTATGTCTTAAGCATTTCAGATAAGGGACACTTTTTTCTCATTTCTGCACATGATCACAGAGACACAGGGACAATGCTACAAAGGCCATGTTCCCACTCACATCCATATGGTCCAAGTATCATCACAGTGATGCCATTCACATCTGTACCAGGAGCTAACCGATATCAAGGATGCCATGTCAGCTGTGTGGCCGGCACTGTCACTAGCCCTGCAATCTATGGGCAAAGTGGTCATTGCTCCACTACTCCATTATGCCCAACACAGAGAAATGCTGACGGTGCACAGAGTTAATGATGCACAGGTGCACAGGACCAAGGAGAAAATGGTACTGGAATTTGAGTGGGAGTCCGTCCATCTGGGAAGCGAAAGTCAAATGTATCATTTTCCACTGATGTAACATCCAGTGGTTGAACTTTCTGCATTGTTTTATTCACACTGTGCATGGTCTTCCTCTCATTATATAGTCACATCTCTTAAAACGCATCCCTGCAACGATTCATTTACATAGGGAAATATGAATCTTTTAAGCTCAATAAGCATATTTCTAGTTAGTGCATTCAGACATACCTCTGAAGATACACATTTTCCAGGAAGGATCAGATAAAACCAATTTCTTTTTAATCCCGCTCCCCCCCCCCAATCATATTCTATCTGGATTCAATCCTGCTTCAAGACATACATTGTCTAAATGCTCACCTCCAAGCGGGATTGAATCCAGTTTATTTTTACTGTCTGCATCCCCACTTAGTCTCATTAATCTCAATGCACTTTATTTCAGAATAGACATGCATGGATAGGATTATCATAGTGGTCTAACATTGTTATGGTCATCATTGCCATCAGGGCAACCCAAAAGTATTTGGTGATTATTAGCAGGTGTGATTTGAATAAGATTATTATCTTATAATGTCAGTATTTGTAAGCACTGACTTGCTGTTTTTAGCATTTGTTATTGTACTAGCATTTTGGATGGTACTGAAATTCTGCATAATGTGAAAAGGATATAACAACCTGTAAACTGCTTGTAATGGGCCAGTTTCATATTATACAAACCTTAGCGTTAATCCCACCACTTCCAGTATATTTACTAGCATTGTTTACAATTGGGAGGATTGTAAACGTAAATGTCTCTTGACCTATTACATTGAATTTTACTTTTAAAATGGTGATGTGCTATATCTGCTGTGTGGGTTGAGTTAAATTTATCTGTGAGAAAAGGGAATTCCTCTGAATTTGACAGTGAACAATTTTGTTTGCCCCATCTGTTCCATATATTTAGTCCATAAATTTCTTTATCTTAAAAAAAAGATTATTATCAGTTTGGGACAGAATTCCACAATATTAATGGAAAAAAGAGAAAGAAATTGCCAATGAAGGGCACCGATAAATGGAAGGAATCCATTAGAAGTAGATTTTGTCCAACCTTCTTTTTGTGAAGTTGAAGGCTTTCATGGCCAGCATCCATGTTTTTTTGTGGGTTTTTCGGGCTATGTGGCCATGTTCTTGAAAATTTTCTTCCTGACGTTTCGCCAGCATCTGTGGCTGGCATCTTCTTTTTATTGGAAAAAATTCATTCATTGAAGTATAATTCCCAGGTTTTGTTAAACCATTACTTGCAAAAGTGTTCAAAAATGTGAAAAGTTTGAAAGATTTTCCCCAAATCAAATTAGAAATTAGAAAATAAAAATTTCAAGCAAATAAATATTTATTCTTTTTTAGATCTGGTGATTTTTATTTGACTATCACACTCTGAGCATGGTGTGGTTGATGCTTAACATGTTATATTTAATGGTGTCACCAAGGCTGACCTGCTGTAACATCATTGGGGCCACCCCTCATAACATCAGTTGGGGTTGTTCCTTGATCTCAAAATTTTGGTCTCATTGGCCCCATACAGACAGGCCAAAATAAAGCTGCTTCGGGTCACTTTGGAGGTATGCTGTTCAAATGATGCATGTGTCCTAAGAGTACGGAAGCTGTGCCAAAGCTGTGCTCCAGTTCTTAGGACTGGATCATGGCTTTGACCGGCTTCTGTACTCTTAGTATGCATGCATCATTTAAGCAGCATACCTCCAAAGTGACCTGAAGCAGCTTTATTTTGGCCTGTCTGTATGGGGCCATTATTTCAGGTCTTAGAATACTCCTAATCTGGATATCAGACAAAGAGGAAGTGGAGAAAAGGATGTTTCCATCCCTCATGCAAGAGTTCAGAGGAAAATCTGAGAACACTGAGGCTGTGAAACAAGGAATCCATATTGATAATCTGACAGTATTTGGCCTCTGCTCCTACAACTGGTGTTTAGCATTACTAGCAGTTCTAGCTGTCACCTTCTCCCAATAAGTAAGGAACAGCAGGAACACTTTTTACTGAGTAAAATGTTAAGAGTTTTGCTCTGCTTTCATTATTATTATTATTATTTCACCAGAAAATTACAATGTACCCAGGCAAAAGGTCACTTTTTTTTGGTCCCCCTTTAAGCTCTTTCCCATCTCATTGTCCCAGAGATAGCTGTCTGAAATTCAACAGTGGCAATTTCATTTTCTGGCAGTCACACTATCTGTGGTACACCATTATGCAGTATGGAAAAGAAATGCTATTCATTGCTCTCTGTGGGTTTCAGAAATGCTTTATTTATATGATAAATTGATGCCTCTGCCTTTGCCAGGGCACCACGTGGGAAGGCAGCAACTGAAAGCCAAAAATGTTATCTTCCCAATAAAGCATTTATCTAACTTCAGAATAGCATTTACTTGCTGGAGGAAAGATGTACAGTTGGTAAACAGTGTTACCTTGTACTGCATTCTGAAGCATGCCTTTCTCACCCACTCCACTATTCAGTTCATTTTTTGTACAGTTTTGCTTGTCACTGGGTGGCTCTTGTACCTTCCTGCAAAGTCCCAGCCAGTAAAGGAAAAAGAAAGAAGATCTCGGTATGTGAAGGTTGTGCATTTCAGAGAGCTGTTGTTGAAGGTGGTGACCATCTAATTTGTGTCTTGACAAAAGGTGGGGAATATATAGCTGTTAAGTTTATGTAACAAGAATTCCCACCAGCCCTATCCACCACAAC
>NC_056526.1:111656993-111696144 GCF_019175285.1 Sceloporus undulatus
ACATGTGGGTAAAGCAGGGCATTGTGTGGTGTGTGTGTGTGTGTGTGCAAGATGCACCAGGTGATACCCTAAAAGGGGGGGGGGTTACACCACTGTTCCCAAACAGCTGCTTTTTGACAGAAATGGGCTGTGGTGTGCACTTGAGTCCCTTTAAAATACTGAAGAGATGTGTGAGTGGGGCAAGAATCAGTGGGAACAGAAAGGAGAGGCCACAGGTTTTAAACAAATAAATAATTTTTAATTTTTTATATAATTTTAATTTTTTTATTCTTTAAAAACATCACATCTTACCAAATTCTCACTTTAACCACATGAAACAATGTCCATGTAAATACATTTAGGCTGTGTGCATGATATTGCCATTTAAAGGTATGATTGTAATTTTGCTAGTTGTTTATATCACAAGTATTGCTACTGCATTCAGTGCTATATGGGAAGAAGAAGTATAGATAACATTAGTACAAAAAGCATTACAAAATTGCAGCCATAGCCACATGCATCGCCAAGCCCTTTATTGTGGGCTTCAACTCTCCCCTTTGGACACCACTCAAATTCTTGGACCCGGTTCAAAAACAAACAAACAAACAAACAAAAGAAAATAATTGCTTTAATATCGCTAGACTGCCACAAAAGGTGCACAAATGAAATGGTTTGGCTGTATTTGCTTCCCAAGCACCCCACTACTGAGTGACATCTCTATCCCTGGTGTCACCCAGTATGTGTGTGTGGGGGCTTTCTGGCAGGGCAGGAGCACACAAAGAGATGTGGGGGGCAGTCTCAGCCAAGCACATGTCCCCCTGCACCTCCTTGCCATGGCTCCTTCGCCTCAGAGGAGAATGGGCTGTGGCAAGGAGCCAGGCTGAGCACACACATACCCCCACATCTCCTTGCTATGGCTCAGTTCTCCACAGAGGAGAATGGGGCCATGGCAAGGAGGTGCGGGGGGCATGAGCTCAGGAGGGCTCTGTGTCATGGCCTCGTTCTCTCAGGAGAATGGGACAGCAGCAAGAGTGTCACTTCACTCTGGGGTGTCATTCAGTGTTGTCCGCTTCTCTGACACCCCCCAGTTGGTCCAGTGCTACCACCACTTCCTAAAAACCAAGAAAAAAGTTTTTAAAATGAAAACCAGAATAAAAGATAAAAGAAGAAAGTGGCATGTCCTATTAGGGCCCACATGGGGAATAATTGCCATCACAACTCACGCAGTGCTTATCCTGGAGGGCCTTGTGTTGCTTACCACTGGCTGATACTATGTAGCACAATGAGATGATATAGCAGATTGCATTACTTTAGTATGCATATGTCATTTTTCTGAATGCTTTCCCATGTGAAACAGTGCTCACAAGCACATAGAGAAAAAAATGGAGCAGGAATAGGCTTGGGCAAAGCAAATAACAGGATTTGTGACTTGGATGTATGAAGAACTTCATTGCAGATACTGTTGTTATAATTATTTAGAAAGTTTAGATTGACCTTCACTCCATAGAGACTACTGTATGTGAAATGGGTTTTTAAACTCTTGCAGAGGTTTTAAACTCTTGCCTTCTAACATGCTTTAAAAGTTTACATTTTCATACATAATCTTAATATATTTTTTTCATATACCCTTTGTATATTTCACATTACAGGTCATGGTTGCTTTTGTTGCCAAGGAGATGCTGTATGTAACTTATCGGTGCGATGCTGTAATGCTTTTCTACCAAGTAAGAGTAGTTTAAATTCACTGTATTTGAAGATATTACAACTGACAACACCACATAATCACTTTGTTCCTTCATCCTGAGCAGTCAGAGATTATTTCACAAACCAGTTATAAAGCCCAGTGACACAATATCCAAGTACAAGAAGTCCCAATGTTTTTAATCAAATAAAACAATTGGAGGGTTAAGAATTAGAATCACTGCTATAATCTGAGGATCTAATTCATTTTTTAATTTTGTAAAAAATCAAACAGTTGCAATCTGCAAATAAACATGATAGAATCCAAGCTGGGACAAGTATCTTTCATACACCCCAATATCTGATTATTCTGCAGATGTTTATTGCTTCCTACATGCTATGGATGAGAAATTCTGTTTAATTTCTTCAGATCCCACGAGTATTTTCTTTTTATCTTTATAGTACATCAGCTTGTGAGTCCTTTCATTTTCTTCCTGCATTGACAATCATACAGTTTCCACACATTTCCCCCTAATTTTTGTACTTATTTGGTCAGTTTACCTATTTACACTACACTCCTGTTTCAGTTTCTACATACTTTTCTGTTCTCATTATAAAGTATTGCTTTGTACATGCTTTATTTCTCAGAATCATCTCAGAAGTTTTGCCAGTGAGTGAATGCTTGAATTAAGTTATGCATTGTCTCATGCCAAATATTGGGAGGTGAATAAATGATACTTTTAGCAAGATAATTGAATCCCAGTGATATTTCCTTGCATCACTGCTGCATGCTGACATTCTCATATCTGAGACATTAATCTGCAGTCTCTAGTTTTTTGCAATGCAGATTCAGGTAACTGCTGAAACTGCATGTCTAATATTGACCAAACTGTACGTCATGTTCCCTGTTCCAAAGCACAGGCAGCAATTCAGGGCTGAATCATGATTGTTCAGAAACAGGGGTTTGGTTAAACTGTGTAGTAGTTTATACCATAAAAAGGTACTGCATTTTGAGGATGTTTGCAGAATTCATTTTGACTAAATTTTTGTGCACACAATTTTGCCTAATGTAGATTGGCTGCTGGTCATATAAAATGGCATATTGTGCAAAATATACATCTGTCCTATAGCTATGCCTGAATTCACCTGATATATCAATATGGGGGTGCATGCTTCTCCAAATGTTCTGAAGCAGTTCTCAACACAAGAAACATTTTTTGGATACTTTAGATAAAATTGCACTCTAATAATAATAATAATAATAATAATAATGATGATGTATTTCTAGCCCGCCCAATCACGAAGAATCCGGGCGGGTTACAACAATAAAATACATCAGATTACAATAGAGTTAAAAAATCAAACCCTAGACCTACCCCCAACCATTCCCAGTACTAAAACAAAATTAAACAGTAATAGTATAAAAACATTAAAAACATTAAACAACCAAAAAATAGGCAGAAACATACGTGGGGAAGAATAGACAGGTGAGGGGACAAATATCTCTATATTTGGGGAGGGTAACTAAGTTGGAAAATATTTACCTTAATGAGGCTGAAGCTGATATAGGTCCAGCAGATGTAACCTTAGCTCCTGCTTTTCCTGTTATTGGATACGTTTCAATGTGCCACCTCAGGATCTGGACAGGATCTTTGGAGAGGTGAGCCATCATGTGTGTAATGGACCAGAGCCCTTTCTGTCTCTTAAAAATATCCAGTGGAGGAGTACACAAGTGGTTAAGGGGGGGGGGGGGGTAATGGACACCTTACTATAAAAAGACAGGTTTTAATCCTCCCTAAAAGAGGCTGTGATGAGATCACTGCTGGAAAAAAACACCCTGGTTCCTGAATCAATCTGTACTGGAGAATTGCCAGCCAATCTACAATATCCTTTTTTGGGGAAAGGACAAAACTATTTGGTGGCCTCCTAGCTTCAGGGAATCCTGAATAACACTGATAACTGAGACTCATTTCAGTCTGAATTCAGGCATGGCTATAGGACAGATGTATATTTTACACAATATGCCATTTTATATAACCAGGCAAAATTGTGTGCACATTTTAGATATTAGGAGAAAAACATTAAAAAAACAACATTTCTAGCTGAAAAGGAACTGAATGGAAACACTGAACATTTCTCCATGTTTCAAAATTCTCAAGGTTTCAAAACTTAACACTGGGGAAACTCATCAATGTTTGGAATCACGAGAACTTAAGACCGGGATAATACTTTAAATGCACAACTAGCTGAAATTTTCAAAGGAGAGAATTACCAGAACTTTAGAATAGAACAGGGAGAAATGTAAGATGAAATAAAACTTCCTACTCTACAGTATTCTCCCACAAACTGTCAGAGTTTCTCTGACAGATGTTCAGAGAGTTCTTAGCAGCCAAAAGGTGCTGGAGACTATGCAGATTTCTACTCTGCAGGATGGAAACTTTGAAAACTGTTGTTTTCATTTATTACATATATTTAGAGCCAAGTAAGACACTTAATGTATGCATGTATATATGTATGTATTTGTTTTGCCTGTCATTCCACAATGTATGCTATACTTAAATAAATGTTTGCCTACTTACCTAGCATTTATTTACCTACCTGCCTGCTTGCTTATCTTGGGGTGGGAATTCTTTGGTTCTCCCAGATGTTATTTAAAGCCCTATATGGCTTGGGCCTGAGTTACCTGA
Organism: Sceloporus undulatus; assembly: GCF_019175285.1. Lineage (NCBI taxonomy): Eukaryota > Metazoa > Chordata > Lepidosauria > Squamata > Phrynosomatidae > Sceloporus > Sceloporus undulatus. Next base: position 111,661,340 of record NC_056526.1, read on the forward strand.
GGGAATACCTCTCCCTACACAATCTGCCCTGCAGTCTCAGAACATCTGGGAAGAAATCATTAGAATATGTAAAGACTAGGCTAACAACAACCTCCCACAGAGCATTTTCTGCCATAGCCCCCAAGTTATGGAATGACTTGCCGGAAGAGATCCGCCTTATTACCACCTTAGATGCCTTCAAGAAAGCACTCAAGATGAATCTCTTCTGGCGAGCCTATCCACCAAATCTGTTATAAAATACTCCACCTCCATTAGTATTGCATATTTTTATATGAAGATTTAATTAATTGAATAATATTGATAAGAATGCTACTGTTTTATTGTATGTATTTGATATGTTTTTATTGTTGGGATATTTTTATTGCTGTAATCCTGCCTCGATCCACAGGGAGAGGTGGGAAATATAAATAAAATTATTATTATTATTATTGTTGTTGTTGTTGTTGTTGTTGTTGTTATTGCACTGTATCTTCCAGTATGCCTCAAAATTCATCTGTTCTGGCAAGGACTAAGAGGACTTGCAGTTCACCAATGTCTGAAGACCCCATCACTCCGACTCCTGATCTAGCTGACATTTTTTATATTGAGAGAGATAATTATTTTATATCATGAGGAACAAGTAGGAAGGATAATCCCCTTGTCTTTTCAGCCATTGGCTATTTTAAGTCACTTTCTCCCAACTTGGTCTGCTTTCATTATTAGAGTTGGGTTGGGGAAAAACAGAGGTGAAAACTGTGGTGGGAAAAAGGCGCACATTTTCCTCCCAAATTTCATGAACAAAATTGGTCTACAGCTGGGTTCAATTTACAGGGTGTCTTTGGGGAGGGGGTATTTTTTGTGTTTTGGGGGGAGTGGACAGAAAGAGTAGATGAAATAATCCACCACGAGAAAAAAAATACTCTTTGGGATGACCCCCCCATTTTGGGGGGGAAGGCAAGTGTGTGTTGGATTTGGGAGATCACAAAAAGAAGTTGGAGGCTCATACAACCCATAAGAGGGATTTTTCCAACCACTGGTTTTAAACACACAAGCATAGTGAAGGAAAGTGATGAGTTTTGTTCTACAGTACTTTCGTACATGTTCATTTCAATATAAAAGTTCATTTGTAAAGGCCGTATCTAGTTTGGCCCTTATATTTTTCACAGCTTTGCACTCAGATTTAAATCTTTACATGAATTATGATCCAAGTAAAACTGACAAGTGTCTAATAGAATAAAGCTGTGAAGCCTTCTAAGCTAAATTTGCAATGTAAAATTGGCCATATGTTTCTGGAAGATTTATTGTAAAATTTTGCTTTTGCCTTCTTTGTTTCTAAAGAATGTTGTTAACACATAAAGGTTGTGTTTGACAAACTTATAATTGGCCCTGTTAAACAGAGACAGCAGAGTGTGATGAATGTGCAACATGTTTTTGTTCTGCTTGTATTAGAAAATGATATATTATCAAAAGAACAATTTGTTAAAATGGCTGACCAATCCAAACTGAATAGTCTCTTTGGTTTCCCTGGACCATGCTCTTCTTGAAGTATTTTGAATTCCTCAAAGCTTCCCAATGATGACCCTTTTCTGTTTGTTTTTCAAAACCTTCAATCTCTGCACACCACCTTGACTTCACACCATGGTCTGGACTACTTCTTTCACCTTGTGCTTGCATGATTTATGTCCCAATGGGACACTTATCTGCTTATTTGAACTTTGATTGTTTTATGGATAATTTCTTTTGGCTATTTATTCTAATTATAACCCCATTCTGAAATAACCATATAGTGACCTACATCTAAACATTCTCATTGCTAGCTCCGTGAAACTGTTGCTTATCTAGGGAACATTTTTAGCCCTGCTGAGGCACTTTTAACCATAAGTCAACTAGATTACCATAATACACTTTTATAGTGTTGGTAGTCCACTTTAAGTGCTTTGGCTGCCTCCTGTTACATTCTGGGATTTGCAGTTAAGGGAGGAGCATTTACAATTCACAGCCAGACAGTTCTTAGGCCTCACTGAACTAGAAGCCTCAGAATTCAACAGGAGGCACCCAGAGCAGTAAAAGTGGAATCGCAGCACTATAAGAGTGTAGTGTGGTAATGTGGTAAGACATCACTTTAATGTTTTTCAAATGAAAGACTCACTGTAATTTTTAATAAGTGCCCCAACTCTAATGTTGTTCTACTCACATACATAGATCACTCAGGTTAATGCCATGTGTTCATTTAAATCCATAACTAGTGTTGATTACTTTCTCCCTTTTTTAATCAAAAGTAATCTCAAGGTACCTGATCTGTTTATAGCAGAGACAAGGGGAATTTCAACCCTTTGTGCCACACTACCATTCTGGTACAGATTTTCAGGGTACAATATATTACTAAAAATGATTCATTGAAAGGTTCATATTCGAGAAATGAAAATTACCATGTCTTTATTTCCATGAAAGCACATAGGAAAATAAAAACCAGTTAGTCTTAAAGGTGCTACCACATTTTTCTTTTTTCCCCCTCTCCCTTCCTTTCTCCTTTTTATACAGTTGTGGGGAATGTGGTTGAACAGTTTCTAGCAGGGGACAAATGGTTTAAGGCTATTCTGAAATGTCTCCTTTGGGCTTCTTGATGTTCTTGTTGTTGTTGTTATGTGCCTTCAAGTTATTTCTAAGCTATGCTGGCCCTAAGGCAAAACTGTTACGGAGTTTTCTTGGCAAACACTAGATAAGGGGGTATGCCATTGCCATCCTCTGCAGCTGAGAGACTGTAACTTGCCCAAGGTCACCCACCAGGATTCAAACTCTGCTCCCCAGTTTGAGTCCAACACTCAAACCACTACACTAAGCTGACTCTGTTTTTGACTAAAAAGAGAAATTTATGGTAGCTAGGAATGTAGAGGTCATTTACAATTTAGTGGGAAAGGCTATCTTGACATGTTAATAACAGTTTTCTCCAATTTCAATTATTTTTCTTTTGTAAAAAATGTATCAAAAACATTTATTTTGTGCAAAATACAACGTTTTGTGTAAAAATGTATTTACATGGAATGCAGTATTTTGCCACAAGATTCTAAAAATTATTCAGAAATGGAAAAAAATCCTTACAATCTCATACAGTGGCAATTTGAATTTTTTGTTCTATGGGTAATGACAAAATAAGTGAACAACTCTACTGTTAGCGGTGCCTTTTAATGGAACATGTACTTTGAGTTTTACAATATGCTGTTATTCAAGGGTAGTAGAAAGCTGCAGTAATGTTAGCTCCAGCTGCAAGGAAAGTTACACTGTGGCCATACTTAATGACTATAGTTAGCACTGCCAAATATCTCAGAGATGTAAGTAGTTTACTTGGTTTAATATATTTAGCTGATGTTCTGTAAGGATCTGATCACAAGCAGTTCTTAAATGTAATTCCTTTTGAAAGAAATTGTGTTGTTTCAGGAGAGTGATTTTATTGCAGACAGTAGTTTAAAATACAATAAAAACAGTACTGGAAAATACATGTGACAAGGTGTTGTTTTTTTAAAAAAATTGTATAATGGCATTATGTATTTTTTTAACATGTGATACAGAACTATAGAGCCACAATAGTGATATCTTTCTAACAATTTAAGTTCAAATCATTTTATTTTAAGTTAGAATTAAACTTTGCTCTTCTTCAAATACACCACTGATTTCAGTTTTGGCTCCTAGTATGTAGGAAATCTACTGCTTTATCTTGATATATTTGGTGCTTTTGCAATTGTTTGTGACCAAGTTATTCCTTGAACATTGAAGTTATAAAGTATTTGGAATGATTCCAATCAAGTGGCTCCTGGTACTCTGGGAGGCTAGTGGCTGATGCACAAGTGGCGCAGTTCATCCCTTTCTCAGAACCTTGGATAGGTCCTCAGATAAACCTCAGAATGGATTCACCAATGCTTTGGCACAGATATTACGAGCCCTCACAGCCTGGTGGTAAGAAATAATTACTCCTCTGTTGAAATATATGAGAGGAATTGCAGTTGCTCTACCAATGGAAATACTTGGTGGATGACCTCCGCAGGGAACTAGATAGGAGGAATGTGCCCCCGCTGGTCCTGCTAGATCTCTCAGCAGCTTTCAATACCCCTCCCAATACTAAAATTACAATTAAACGATCACAATTTAAAAACAGTTAAATACAATAACTTTAAAAAGTGAGAAATAATAGGTAGGCAACCGACATAGATCATAGTATGCGGGGACAGGAATAAAGTTGGGCAGGCCTGCTGGAAGAGATCCATCTTCAGAGCCTTCTTAAAGGCTGTGAGAGTGGAATTATGATGGATCTCCTCCGGCAGGTCATTTCATAGCTTTGAAGCAGCAGTAGAATTCGATATGTTTGATATGTTTCTGTCCTCACCATATAGTGTGACACAGTTTCTGTGGGTGAAAGAAATGGGACAGTCCATCTACACAGTGCATCTGCAACCCATGTTTGCAGAAAATGATTGTTCTGTTTGAAAAGATCGCTTTTGGTGGTTTGAACTGCAATTACAAATGGCCCTTTCCCACTAGCATGTCAATTTGGCTGCTGCCACACTGCAAAAACAAAACATTTGACACCATTTTAACTGCCATGACTTGATGCTATGGAAATCTGGGATTTGCAGTTTTGTGAAATATTTAGCCTCCCCTATCAGAGAGCTTAAATCCTTGAATTTCATAGCATTTAACCATGGAAGTTAAAGTGGTGTCAAACTGCTTTATTTCTGCAGTGTGACAGCACCCAATGGCAAGCAAAAGGCATAAGAGGCCCATGGCTGGGAATCCTGATTCACACTGGTTCTTCTCTGTTTACTTTAGAACAGAAAATAAAGAACTGTTCTTTAACATAACATATTATTGAGCTCTCAGTGCTTAGGAAAGTGCTATGTTAAATTATTCATTCCTGCAAGAGATGACAAGTTAATCAATTTTCTGCCCACATCTAGATGTCTTTGAAAACTATGCAGTTTTTGAAGAGGTCTCATATAGGGAGAAAGTGTGGGGGGACCCCCTGGCCTACCTCTGCATGACATGGGTGAAGGGAGATAGCTGAGGAGCTGGAGGATGCAGGCTTCCAAAATACTTTCTCCCACTTCCACACACTGTGTAACATTGGAAAGGTCTATGAGGACTGTGGAAAATTGAAAAATGGTTTAAATGGTTTGAGATGGTTTCTACTCATTGAGATTTTCAAACACTTGAAAGATCACTTCCTTATCCCCCCCCCCCCCAAGAATTGAAATGTTCCCTTCACCCCCATCACTTCTTTTGTAGTTCATCATGAATATGATAGATTCCCATACATAATATGGCACTTCCATCCTCTTGCTTCACTCTGTCTGACAGTTTGTGTTCCAAACACAGTCTACATGTGTACTAGGACTGTGTGCTTTATCTCTTTTTTTGACTTCACAAGGGATCTTTCTCCAGCCTTAAGAGTTACTGTAAATGTATCCTAATAGCCACACTTCTTTCTGAATAAACATGCTAATTTTAGGCCATCAGGTGTCAGCTCCATATTCTGTAGAATGTGAGGTTATATCTTGTAGTGACACATCATTATAACTTTCAATGTGATTGGCCAAAGAACATTTAGCAGCACATATACATGCAGATATATGCAGGATCCACATGGAAATATGTACTTCTCTTGATTACAAATTTTTCCTGTGTGTGTTTAACACATTGTTCCATTTTAAACTATTGTAGCAGTTCCCATTACAGTTGGCCTCCATATCCACAGATTCTTTATTCATGGATTCAACTATCTGTGCCTTGAAATTGTGCAAATTGCAAATTTAACAGGAAAAATGTGGAATATTATCAGATTGTGATATCATGATTTTAACCTTGTATAGATACATACACTCACATACATTGTGATACTCGTTCTCTCTGAATATATCTGCACTTAACAGCCACAAGCATTCTGAGCCCACTTTAATTGCAAGGACTAGAATCCTTTATAACAGTTATGAATGGGTAACTTGATATTGTTTCATATTTATGATCCCTGTATAATCCTTAGTTTAGGAGCTAAGTAGGGAACGTAAATCCTCCCCCCCTCATCTGCACTTAGCTATGAAGAAGCTATGACTGATGGGGGAACTACAGGATGCCACTTGCATCCACCCCCTCACAAGATCAATCTGTTGCACGGGAAATTGTGAAAGGGGTTCTTCTTCTGCCTATCAGCCGGAGACTGGTCATGAGAAGGGGTGGAAACAGCAGTCAGCTGCTTCCCAAGTGACAGAAGGAAAGACCTCTGTTGATCACAGTACAGTAGCTGCTTCCCAGTAAGTGGGAATGGGAGACGGTCAAGCTGGAATTCATTGCGTAGCACCGTAACGTTAGTGTTTATGCATATACAAAATGCAGCAGCCAGACTGGTCACCAGTACACCTAGGACTGACCATATAACACCAATCTTAAGATCTCTTCACTGGCTGCCAATTAGTTTCTGGAAGCAGTACAAAGTGTTGATCATTACCTTTAAAGCCCTATATGGCTTGGGCCCGAGTTACTTGAAGGAATGCTTCTCCTGACACAATCCGCTCCGCACTCTCAGAACTACAGGGAAGAACCTATTGGACTGCCCGAAGACTAGATTAAGATCGACTTCCCATAGGGCATTCACTGTGATGGCTCCCAAATTGTGGAATGGCTTGCTGGAGGAGATCCGTCTCATTACCACCTGAGATGCCTTTAAGAAGGCAATCAAGACGGATCTCTTCCGGTGAGACTATCCCCCAGACCTGCTTTAACAGCTTAAAACAGGGGTAGGCAACCTTTTTGAGCTGGGGGCCGGGTTGCTCTCCCTCAGACAACTCAGGGGCTGAAGCCAAAAAATAAATAATTAAATAATTAAAATAAATAAATAAATAAACCGGGACAAATGTGGGACAAAATTTTCAAATGGAGGACACTTTTTTTTAAAAAAATGGAGGACACACAAAAAAATTGCTGATTTTTAAAAAAATGTTAATATAAATGCATGTTTTGGAGGCTTCTATAGAAAATTCCCCCTTGCCCACCGCTTGCCCCCCCTTTCCCGCCTCCTCCTGAGAGGCCAAAGGCCCCACACCCTCACGTGAGAGGCCAAAGGCTCCTGCGACAATCGGAGGCAGGACCGGGCTGGGGACGGTCCCAAGGCCTTGCCAGGCCGCATCCGGCCCGCGGGCCGCAGGTTGCCTACCCCTGGCTTAAAATGATACTCCACTCGGAACTTGATGAGGAATCAGATTTTGATATTGCACATGTACAGGTATTTTAATGTGTTTTTAAATTTTGCTTTGTATAATGAGAATGTGTTTTAACTATGTGTAACTTTATATATGTGCTTTTCTCCTGCTTCGATCCGTGGGGAGAGGCAGGATATATAAATAATAATAATAATAATAATAATAATAATAATAATAATAATAATAATTACTTGGTGTAGTGGTTTGAGTGTTGGACTACAACCAGGGTTTGATTCCCAGCTCAGCCACGGAAACCCACTGGATGACGTTGGGCAAGTCACATACTCTCAGACTCAGGGGACGGCAATGGTAAACCTCCTCTGAACAAATCTTGCCAAGAAAACTGATGATAGGTTCACTTAGGGTTGCCATAAGTTGGAAATGACTTGAAGGCACACAACAGCAATAACAAAGACCATACAGATGACTATATCATATAGAATGATGTGATTTTTGTTGGTGAGGAGCTTGGAATTCTCTGCTAGAACTCAGCTAAATTACAGCTCTAGAGCTCTCTAGCAGAACACTAATCTTACTAAATGACAAATCTCAATATCAATATTGTGTAGTGAAGGGGAAAAGTTGGGCAGCTCAAATGAAATTGAAGAAAACAGTTTGCTTAGATACAGAAAATGTTGTAAGTTTCTGGCAATTTCAAGTTAAGTTAGATGCAGCACAGACCGGCAAGAAACGGTGGTCTGCCGGCACCTGTTTTTACTTTGGAGGGATGGCGGAGCCCCCAAATCATACGCTGTCACCCTGGAATAAAAAGAACATGGGAAAACCAGGTTCTTTTTGCGCCACCGGAATGACATTGCGAGTGTGTCAATGGCGCACTCGTGATGTAACTAGCATGGCACAACATGCAGATGCTATGCATCTGTTACATCATAATGGCGGCGCCCGTGTACACGGAATGCCACCATTATTGTATCGCTGGCATGTTTTAGGATTAGGGACTGTGCGTTTGCCACATGGTCCCTAACCCTAAAATCAACATCAACACATGCTTTTGTGCAGTCTGTATGGTGCCTTAAACATGCAAAAATAAAAAATAAAAAAATCTGACTATGCAAACACAATGAAGAATTAAAGCAGTTTGACACCACTTTAACTGACATTACTCTGGCATGTGGAATTCTGTGATTTGCAATTTGGTGTAGCACCAGAGCTCTCTGGTAGATCAGGTTGAACACCTCACCAAACTGCAAATCTCAGGATTCCGCATGATAGAGTCATGACGGATAAAGTGATATTGAATTGCTTTAATTTTCCAATGTGGCTGCACTCTGAGAAATTTTCTAAAACATCCTGACATATTCTGCTGATATGATAACAGATAGAACATTGAAATAAGATACAAACAGCACATTTGACGTACATGCATAGTTTGGAAATAGAAATTTATTTTCTTATTGGTGAGCTTGCATTAATCTCATAGCTTTTTGTTGCTCAATTGCTGTCACTGCATTTTTTAAAAAAGAATTCTATACAAAGTTTTTTGAAAACTGCTTTTTAGTGTGGATACCTGGGCCAGACTCCATCTGGCACTGTATCATTAAATAAACTGCTGAGTTCAATTTACTATCAGACTATCATGAACCCTTAAAGTTGTTTTTTTTTTAATCCCCCCTCGGTAGGTTAGACCTATGACAACTGAAGTGGTCTCAAACTGCTATAATTTGCAGATGCACTCACAGGGTCTCCTCTTCCCATTCTCTCTCTCGCACGCACACACACACATACCTCAGTGCAAAAAGGCTTTTAAAAGTCTCCATTTACACAAATGGGGGCCCTTTTTAAAACACCAACTCATTGCAGCAAGGAAGGTATGATGACACAAAATGGTAGCTTGTCACTCAGAAGTAAGAAATTAAGCAAAGAGATGCGCAATTTGAAAAGAAATTTAACAATATTTCTTATATATAGAATGGAATGCAGATCTTATTTCTTAGCCAAGAAAACTAAAAAATAGATAGTGAAATCACATGTACATGAGAGAGTATTTAAAGCATTTCTTCAATATTCTTCAATACAAAATGAACCACATGTAAAAGCAACTGCCTCAGGCATATTAAAACTTAAAACACATCCAATCAGCCATGCTGATTGCTAGCATTTGAGATGTCACAATCTGCAATTGGCGGCACCTAAGTCATATCAAAATTCATTACTTCCATAATGTAGAGAAAATTAGATATTTAAAATTTTAATAACCTTCATATTTATGCTGTCATAAGATATTAGCAGTCACAATGGACTTCCTGGAATGCTTTAATAAGCATCTCTAGTGAGGGCCCTAATAGCAGGAGGAAAGGGAGTACTTGCCAGCACTCCCAACTAAATACAAATTTTGTTCAAAGTAACCATAAGCCAGCCAAGTAGCTTTGCAAATTGTGACTAATTGAATTGGATCAATGGATGTCAGCAGCCTACCTCTGATAAATACCCTAAAGAAAACACATCCCATCTGATATTGGAACTAAGCAGGGTCAGCCTTGGTTAGTGCTTGGATGGGAGACCATCAATGAATGCCAGGTGCTGTGGTCTATTTGATGACCACCCCTGCAATAACAAGACCAGACATGGAAAGCTGGGTTAAATAAGGGTTGAGAAATCTGGAAAGGAGCAAGAGTAGGAAGCAACCTTATATGGGTTCAGCTGAGACCAGGTGTCACCCCTTTCCTTGAGCGAAACACCTGAACTGTGAGGGCTATCCAATGAATAAAATGCATGCATTGTAAAATCACATTGTCCTGTCCCTTCTTGGCTGATGAACAAAATGTCATCTGTATAATCATACTTTTCAGTCCAAATCTGAGCTTAATGGCCCACTCAAGAAAATTACTGAACTTTCCAAATGTGGAACATGATACTGAACAGCCCATAGGAAGTGCTTAATTCATGTAAAGCAGGCTGTCAAAACTGAAGCACAACAACTCAGAATCCCCAGAATGGATAGGCAGAAGGCAGACTTAATGTCACATTTCATCAGCTCTGGACCACAACTATTCGTATGCTCCTCATGAACCCCCACATCGAAGGACATGTAGCTCACTGTGCAAAGTTCTGTAGAATTGTATCACTGACAGACTAGTTTTTAGAATAAGACTGTGGAAACAACAGGCAGATTAGAACCTGGTCACTAACCAGAGGGAGCGAAGCCTGGAAAAGATGGGGGCTGCTCCCAGGAGTGAACATATAAGAAGGAGGAGCAGAATTGAAAGTGGTTGATGTTTAGTGTGCCCTGAGGGGTGAAGAGCCATTGAGGCTAGGTTAGGCAGCTGTGAGGGCAGTTAGAAAGGGTTTAAAGTACCCAAGAAAGGGACAAAGGGTGTCCTTAATTGTATTGTTGTAGTGTCCTGTGGGTGACATAGTGTTTGGTGACTAGTGGAGTCACAGGTAACCAGAAGGGTTATAAGAACTTAAGGGGGATACAGACAGGTAGAAAGGGGTGACCAGACGCTGCCTCTTTCTACCCCAGATGGAGACCGCACCAACCAAATGGCACGGCCCCCAGGAGGCCTAAAAAGAACCCGCTCCTAGTGGGTTATTTTTGTGCCATGCGCGGGGCGTTATTGGTGTTCTTGCACACAAAGATGATGTCTGTGCAATGCGGTGCTGTTTGGGTGGTGCACCATGCAGATGTCATCATTGTGTGCCCCATATAGACAGGCACGTGCAACCATGGTGCCCACACAGCAATTGTAGGACTGGGCATGTGCAGATGCCCAGCCCTAAAAAACCCCTCTAAAATCGGTCCTACCAGTCTGTACTGGGCCTTAGTCTATAAGGGAACATATATTAAGCTATAAAGAAACAAGGGCCCATTACAAACGGGCAGGAAAGTACGCGCGGAGCACGTACTAGGGTTAGAAAGGGGCGGTGCTTCCACACACCCCTAACCCTAGTGCACGCTCTGCACGCACAAAATGGCAGCGGCCGTTCCACACGGCCGCTGCCATGAGGCAACCACGCCGCCTCTATATGGGGGCGGAGCGGATGTGATGTCCTCGCTCCGTGCCAGGGCGCTTAGTGCGCCTTAGCGCGGAGCAGGAATGAGCTCCGTTTCGGAGCTCCTTCCTGGTTTGGTCCGCTGGGGTGCAGCTTCACACGGCTGCGCCCAGCAGACCAAAGGAGAAGGGGCCAAGCAGCCCCTTTCTCTCCTCCTCCCCGCCGCCGCGGGGTTTCCTTGGGGCTCAAAGCCCCAAGGACACCCCTTTCCAGGCTGCAGGGAAGGGGCCTTTTGCAGCTTCCCCGCAGTCTGAAAAGCGGCGGATCAGGGCCTCAGCAGCTGCCGCTCTGGACACTGAGGCCCCGATACCCCGGGGAAAGGGGCGGGTGCAGCCCGCCCCAAACGGGCGGTCTGTAACCCGCCAATTACAAAGACAAGCTATAGAAATTGTCAAACTGAGTAACTAATAAAATATTTCTACACCATATCCATTGTGAACACCATCAACTCAAAGAGATACTGTATTCAGCCTAACTTGTAAATTTGTGTGTGGCTGTCAGTAAATAGTTTGTGCCAAGCTAGGGAAAAAATTGAAACCCAGAGGGCTGGCATGTAAAGGAAGTTATAGTGCAGGGAACACTTAAGAGAGTCCTGAGTTCGAGTCTTACAGTGAAGAATTGGTGGCAGCAGTGGCACACATTAAAAAGGGTGTGAAAGGTTCAAAGACATTTGGCAGTGCCACGTTGTCACCGTGACAAAGACAAATGGTGAATAAGCTTATATTATCCAGATGCTTTCTCGGGAACTACCTCCAGAAATGAACCCTCAATTTGGGTACAGAGGAAGAAGTAATAGGACCTACTACTCACCCTCCCCTCTGCCACCTCCTTACTTCTCTCTTCTCTAATGACAACTCCCATCTAACCATAGACTGGAGATTCTTTGAAAAATAAGTTTTCCAAATTCCTTGAAATGGAATCCAATAGTATTCTCTAAATCCATCTGATTGGTAACTGACTGAAACATGTTATGAGTAGAGATATAAAAGCACCTCCAGACAATCCAATTAAACTGGGCTGGGACTGTTTTGGAGGGGAGCACCCCATGTCCCCACTTATCTGAATGTTGGTCTTTATTTTCAATGCTCCCCTTACTTTCAGGCAGTTCTGAAAGGAATGGGAATAACCACAAACTGAAAATTCATACCAAAATTTCCAAGCACCTTACACATGAAAATTTCAGCACAACTTACTCTCTGGACTGGGAACCACCTGAATCTTGACAGTTGCTCCAAATTGTTCCTTTTGAACAATATGATCACTGTGGGATCTTTCTCCTCAGTTTGGTTGAGCAGGTGTCATAAAGTACACCCACAATTTTAAATGCATTTGATATCCATCTAAGGGCAAGATTTATCACTAAATATCATCCTAAAGATTTCATCATACAGCAGCCATGCTGGTCCTGAAAAACTGACATTAATCCTATGGATTATGTCTCTATACATGGTTTGCTTTCTGGCTAGCCATCTACTGGAAGGCAGACCTGAGGCACCCATCCCCAAAGTATCTGGACTTAAGTGAGAGAAAGCCCTCAGGTCCATCCCAAGGGCAGACTAGTTACCCACCCCCAGGTCACAGGTCCTAAAGAGGAAGTTCTAGGACTTTGCCTTTCATCAAAAGAGTGCCTGAAACACTGAAACTCTTATATTTTCTTCCACTGCCTGTGACAGAGAAAATTCCACTTAGTACCTTTCACCCACCAGGCCAGCCAATACAGCTCTAACTCCCTGTTGCAGGTCCCCCAGGAACAGCATGTTGCTGACTTCATATATGTGTGTGTGTGTGCGCGCGCGTGTGTGTGCGTGTGTGTGTGTGCCATCAATCCTATACTGCCCTGGCTGACAAAAAATACTATAGTGAGATGTAAAAGATAGTTGCCAAATATTTAATGCATTCAGGATTTCCTTGTTTACTTTCCTCCGGTCAAAGTTGATACATCAGGGATCCATCTCGCCATACTAGATTTGGCATGTCAAAAAACAGACCATGCAAGGATTATACCTGGCTGTCTACTCTATATGACCTGCAGATCATGCAGAGCCTGGCAAATAAAGGTGTTGACCTTCAGCAAGCCCAAGGCATTCCCACCAATGTCAATGACTAAAACATAAGAAGGAAGCCCAGTATGCTCTTCAAACAACAGAGGCAACAAACCATTCCAACAAACCCCACCAGCAAGGCATGAAAGTGTAGAAGCAGGTTGTGAAGGCCTTGAGGACTTAGACCAAGTCCCAAGGCCTAGGAAGGCTCAATTTAGCAGGCCACTGAGGCTGAGTGCCTACCAGGACCAATGCCTAGAGTAATGGTGACAAGATGCAGAGTCCAAAATGGCATGGTTTCCCATGCAGCACAGCTTACTAAGGTCCAACACAGCCTATAACAATGTCAACAGGCTACAGAGTCTCAAGTGGCATGGCTTGCTAAGGTGGCTTATTAAGGTCCACAAGGCCCAATGCAAGACCTTGGATATCTCCTTTAAAGTTTGGGACTAACAGATGGAGGAGATTCACTTCTCCACTGATATCTAAACCGCCAGCCACTACTGGAGTTCTCTCCCCCGATACAGGCATCTGGTCAGACTAGTACCCACATTTCTAAGGCTAGGAGACGCCAAGCCAGAGGGCAAGAACATCATTTTAAGGGACAGGTAAAGTCCAGCAAAAAGGAATATTAGTGTATCTATATTTTGCTTTCTACAGTGGTTCAAAAATTTCCAGCTTGCTTTGGTCAAGTTGCTTTGAAGCTATATTTTTCACAAATTATGAGCAGTTATCCTGCCTCTGAGGTTAATAGGATTTTAGGATCTAAGTTCATGTAATAAAAATTAATCTGTCTCTGCCAGGAACTGTAAATCAGTTTACTCTTCTCCTTTGAATACAAATAATCTAAATGATACTTCTTTTTTATGTTTGTAATTTGCACTGTACTGTGGTTTAATCAGCACCCTCATTTCAGTACTTCAGGCACAGAGCCGGAGCATTAGGGAGGAGTATTTGTGTTGCCAGTTCTTAAGACCCACCAGATCAGTGGAACTACCAAGAGTATGAACCTTGGGATAGTTTTTCTCCCTCTTCTCTATGGAGGCCATACCACCCCCAGTTTCTTTCTCATTGATACCAACTAGAATCTATACTAGGTCTGTAGATATTATAATTCTTGGCCTGTTTTTGATCATGCCATGAAAATGAAGGAAAATATCTCTTGTTCCCCTCCCTCTGGGATTTCCAAGATAGGAGAGATCCAGAGCAATTTATACTTTTTCAGCCTCTCCTCCTAGGAGCACAGGATTGTTCAGTGGTATATTCCATATAGGTACCTGCTGCAAATTGGCAGAAATCATGCAGAGGTTCTGCTTGGGCCAGATCCACATGGCCTTTTTTATTTGTATAACTGGTGTGTCCTTTCTTTTCTTTTCTTTTCTTTTTTTAAGTCACCAAAGTTCACAAATTATGATAAATTTTCTGTGGGTTTTCCAGGCTATGTGGACGCATTCTGCAATTATTTATTCCTGACATTTCACCTGCATCTGTGTCTGGTAGCTTAAGAGAGTAGTGGCATGGAGAAAAGTGACCAGTGGGGTGCCACAAGGTTCTGTCCTGGGCCCAGTGCTATTCAACGTCTTTATCAATGACTTGGATGACAGAATTGGGGGCATACTTATCAAATTTGCAGGTGGGGTGGAGAAGCCTGTCTCACTGCTGATATTAAAGTGCTAGTCTAGACAACTTCTATGTTTGGAATGAATATATTGACTACACTGAATATATCATACCTTTCTCTGCAAACTGATAGTTTATAGTAATATTGATGATATATAGCTTACAGTAATATTGAATAAAATACAAAATTAAAAGGAGAAATAAGATTTCAAAAATAGAATTAAGCAAAAGGCACTATTTAAAACAGTTACAAACAATATTTGTAAATTCATAATTAAAGAAAATGTTGCACTGAATGACAGCAATCCCCTCCTTATTCTAGACATTTTGCTACAGAAGTTAGTTACCAAAATTGATATTTCTAATTAATTGTGTTAATAATGAAAGTATAACAAAATTACATTATTATGACAAATTAATGATGCTTAACCTCTATACTTTTTTGGTGCACCTGACACTTTTAGTGACTTTTATAATGAAAGATTCATAAAATGGTAGAGGAAACATTTCACATAGTTCAATTGCTGACTTGCACTGTATGTTATGTGCTGCCTTTGCTCTGCTGTGGGAATTGAGCTGATAATGAGATAGAAGAGAGAATTTCTAGCACACACACACACAAAACTGAAAGTAACTGAAAGTAACTATCACTCACTAGTGATAGGGAGCTGGTCATGTCATCCTGCATCACCTCACACATGATCAATATATACCTTTATCATGTGAGATGGCTGACTGGCTTTTAAGGTGTCTCTGAGTGGTTGAATGGGGAGATAAAGTGTAAGCAAAATATTACAGCTACATGTCTGGCACAGGGTCTCAGCCAATGCTTTTTGCGTCAACAAATTTTGCCAATAAATAAATAAATAAATAAAATGCAAATTATGCAAAATGCAGTAATTGTCCTCCCCTCCACCATGGAATGTCTCAATGTATTGAAATGACATTTTCTGGTAAGGATGGGAAAATGTGCAGATATTCTTTGTGTGTGTGTGTGTGTGTGTGCATGCATGCTGTCAAGGTCCCTACTGATGTACAACAACCCCATGAATTTCATAGGATTTTCTTAGGCAAGGAATACTGAGAAGTGGTTTTGCTATTATTTATCAACGTGCCTTACCGTATATACAGGTTAAATCTTAGACAGGGCATCAGACAACTAATCTTTCTACCAAGATCACAAAGGGAGTTAATTTTTTTTTACATTATTATTTATCAGCATGCAAGGTAGGTATGTGAGAGCACCTGTCTGTGTGGAGCATCACAGTAATTCTCCACATTAAGCTGGAAATTTTTGTGACACATAATACCACTGCTGGACAAAATGCCTGTTGATGGTGATTGCTGAATGATGCTTAGTGTTCAGTCACCAGGGCTGCTCCTTCAACTGCCTAGGCTTTGAAAATGGCCATGTCTTTCCACATATCTTGATGACCTTTCTATGACATTCTGTGCCACTAACTGCAAGCAGCAAGAGCAAACCGAGCATTAGCCTCCTGTCCAAGCTGTCATCCTTACTTTCTCCATGCATGAGTACTTGGCTTGGCTGCCTTCCAAAACAATGAGAGAAAGAGAGAGAAGGAGAAGAGCATTCGGTTGAGAACCAAATCACACAATGGGCTTCCAAAAGGCAGACCATGCATTTTCTTGCAAGGAAAGCTTGGGTTTTAACAAATGCCCTCTGGAATGAGTGGGATTCTTGAGAAATAATTTGTAATTTGCCCTGAGTCTTTGGTGGCCTTGATGGTTAGGGCTGAAGTTCTGGAATCTTTGTTAGTACAGGCTTTTGTCTCCTGCTAACACTGTATCTGTGTAGTCATGCTGATGCAGTGCAGTAACAGGACTGCACTTCTAGAATATACAAATCTAAGAGGAACACATGAATGCATAAGAATAAATTTCTGTTCCCTTTCAGGGAAATGTGGTATATTTTATTGTCATGATATACATGTCATGTGATGCATGCAAATATCATTCAATCATAATAGACATAAATAATTACTTGCACCAGTGATTGACTTGTATGAGCCATACAGTCTGGGTCAGTTTGATACCTCTGGCTATAGTGCAATCTGCACTATCAGAAGACCTGGTGCCAACGCAAGTGACTGGGCATGCTGGCATGTGTAGAATTATTAGATGCAAAATTGTCAGGCACAGTACTACACATAAGAATGAAATGGAATACATGTTTAAATGTTAAAACAGCCTACCACTATCTGATGTCCTCCAGATATTTTCAACTGTAACTTCCTTCTTTATTGGCCTTGTTCCCTGGGGCTGTTGAGTGTTACAGCTCAAAACATCAGAAGGGTACCAAGTTGTTAACAGCTACTGTACAGGTTTGGGTGCTAAGTTGCTTTCACTTGCGCTTAGAGAATCAGAAAGCCAGCCTGTTTGCCCATATAGCTCTGTAATATCACCCCATTCATTTCATGGTCTCTTTGAAATATTAAGCTGAAAAGGGGATGCAGGAAGAACCTCCCAAAGTATTTTTACCAAAATAAATAAGAATTTTTATGACAATATCTTCACTCTGCAGAAGTCACTGCTTTCAATCAGTAGAAAAAGATAAAGGTGGACGATACATGGCACAATGCTAATATAAAGAAAAGCAAATGATCTCCACACATCTTTTCCCCATTATTATGCTGTCACACTGTGTTTTCCCTATAGAAAATGATATATCCACATTAATAGTTATTTTCCCACTATTCACACATCAAGCTCAAAATCACAACTGTCAAAAAATCAAGAGAAGCAGGATATTTTGCTAGCCTGGTGACTCTGAAAAGACAGAGGGGAGCATGAGCTGCCCTGTGGTCATTACTTCTTATTTTAACATAAGATTAAAGCATTGACCATTTCCTTGGGGCACAGGCCCAACATGAATTTGTGTTGAATTTCTGATGCAATTTGCACGGTAATGAAGAAAAATGTTCAGATGTTGTACATAATTTAATACGTCAAAGCATAAAGCATCTGTTCACTGTGGTTAGAATTGCCTTTTGTCTTTGGAGTATGCATTTCTCACTGGTTGGAAATAAAAGAACATAGAGATAAAGTGGGATTCATTTAAGGCAATGAACAGGTGTTGGAGTTTATTACAATCTTTATCAATTGTAGATGAGTTCAACGGATTTGACTGAATTTTTTAAAAAAATAAAACAATAGAATCCCTGCTCTGCCATTTATTTAGTCCTCTGCATGGTGTTTTTACTATGTAACTTCCACTATAAATAAATCAAGTCCATAAATTCTTCATAAACAAGGTGCTTCTGAATAAGACTGTGAATACAGTAAGGATTTGTTCTAGAGAAAAATATGCTGCTTATAATACTATAAGTGCTTGTCTTTTCTGAAGGTGTGCTATTATAATTAAACACTTTTAGTTGATTAAAACAGAAAAAAGCTACAATGTCTCCATTTCCCCCACTGTTACACTTTATGTGGTGTGACAAATCTCTCCTTCACCAAACCTCATTTACCTCTATGGGCAGCCCTAGAGGGTATTATACACCCACATCTGTGCCAATATGTAAAGTTTCAGACCACTTTTATTTATAATTTATGGGTTTACTTTATTTGTTAGCATCATGGGAAATAATTCCAGGTTCACAGAAGCTTGAATAAAAGAACAATAAGATTTTATTTAAATGTTGGTTATCAGTGTTTCATTTGATACAAGATTGTGTTCTGTCATGGAGGCCCCTGGCCCTGATTTAGAAGCACAGACAAAGGACTCAGACTCTGAACAGATGGAGGAGGCTGAGACAGGGGCAGATCTGGATCAGAAGTCCCAGAGTAGGCTCAGGATATTGCTGAGGGAAAAACAGACTGTGAACTCTAGGCTGCAGGTGCTAGGACCTGTGCAGAGAAGGCAGTTCAAGAGTCTTTAAGGATGCCTTCCAGGTTAGAAGCAAAGAGGAGAGCTAATAGGTTTCAGCTGAGAGAAGCACAGACCCTTTAAAAGAACTCCAACTGCAGAGGTTCTTTGTACCCAACAATCAGTCTTGTTGTTCCTGTATTCCTTGTTCTTTAATTCAAGTAATCTGATCTCTGGACTTGTGACTATGCTTTTGTCTCTGCCCCTTCCTGTGACTGACTGACTGGTATTGTGTGACCCTTGGGCTGGACTCTGGACTACTCCTTGGCATATTCTCCTGCTGTGCTGCCCTCAGTAGAGGTGAGCAGGACATGTTCACTTGTTCTTGTTACACTTTGTTTCAACTTATAAATCTATTGAACAAGTATTCTGTTTTAGGACCCTCACATTGTCCTTATGTACTATGGTCTTTCCAAGCTTATTTCTGTATTATCCCTCAGGCTATCTATCCCCGAAACTTCCTCACTCTGAGCTCAGTCTTAGAACTAAGTCCTTTCCTTCCAAACTTTGGCCCTCCCAGACCTTCACTGTCCGAAACCAAAACTGTCAGCAACTGAATTCCTTTTTCTAAATGTCAAAAATCTATTGGCTGTTGCCAGCGGACTCCTGATTGGCTATTTGTAGTTTGAGAGTTTTTCTGTGCAAAATTCATATGTGGTTGTTGTGCACAGAAAGTAGCATTTCCTGCACAGGAAACAATTTTTCCACATTAAAAAGATCAGAGCACAAATATTATTTTCTGTCAAAAAAAAAAAAAAAAAAAAAAAAAAAAAAAGTTTCCTGGGCAAAAAAAAATGCTGTTTTCTGTACAAAACAACCATGTGCAAATTATGCATAGAATAGCTCCTGAAATGTGACTAGGCTTCAAAAACTGGGTGATTTTTCTTTCAGCAGGAAAAAATGGTTAAAATCACTTGTTGCTTTCCTCAAAATGAAAATTAGTGACAAATTGAACCCTAACATTAAGACACACAGCTCTAAACAGATGCAAGCCCACAGAAGGCCTTATTAGTGCCTAGCCATGTGAAGCCATCTTTACGTCCCCTTTTCCTTGAAAATGAACAATGTCTTCAGTTGGCCAAGGAAGCTTGACTTGGAGTTCTGGATGTCAGAGGTGACAGAAAAATGAAAAATAAAGGCCCGTTCCACACGGGTGTAAAGTATGCCCCCAGGACATATTAGGCTTAGGAAAGGGCGTCCTTTACACATGCCCCTAACCCTAGTACGTCCTGGGGACATAAAAAATGGTGGCGCCCGTTCTACACAGGCACCGCCATCTTGACGTCGCAGATGCGTAGCATCCGCACATCCCGTGACGGAAGTGACGTCCTGAGTGCGCCATTGACCACTTGTGGCACCACTTTCCAGGGCATAAAAAGAAGCCACTTTTTGAGGCTTCTTTTTGTTACGTCCGGGAACTGCGTGGTTTGATCGCTGTGGTTCCCAGATGCAGCAACCGGCAGCGCTGGCAGCGTGCCCATTTTGGGCGATCTGTAACACCCCAAAGATGAACATAAAAGGGGATGTCCAATGGTGAGTAATCAAAAGTTAAGAACAAGAAGATTTTGCCACAAGCAGAAGAGAAAGGTAAGTGATGTGGTCTGATAGAATGCATGTATCACTCTTCTTTTGAAGGGCTGCTCAGAGCAGTGAGGCAGTAATAAATCCTTCCTTGTTCTTGATCCTTTGGTAATTATGCTGTACGTGGTAACAATGTGAACTAGTAAAGCCAGCCATTAATAACAGCCTGGAGTTCCCGAGCGACCAGACAGGAATGGCTGATTGATTCCACATTATGTAGCCAAAAGCTATCACATGTTGTAAGTTATGTTAGTTCCATATCAAATTAGGAAGCAAGTAACAAATTGGGTCTTTGACTTATTACAAATCTCCAGAGCCTGCTGACCGGGTCTCTAATTGTGACTTCATTGAAAGCAGCTAAACTCCCATTAATTTCACTAATAGGGATGACTGCATTCCATCTCTGTAATTTTTATTTTGCTTGTCCATCAGATGTAGCCGAGCTGAAACCACGATATTCAGAGGTCACATCCATGTAATGATCAAAATTACTTAATAATTCCCATTAGTGTGAAATGCTTACTTATAAAAGAGAACAAGCACTTTATATTTGAATCTCACTTGAGGTCTCCTTAATTATACCATTTTAGTCCTCCAAACAGGTAATTAATTATTTTCATAACCGAGCCATCTTTATTTGCATCATGAATTTTATTGTGCAAACCCACGCTATCCCCAATGTTCTTTAGCTATCCAAATGCACAATGTAGTATTACAGTATAATTACAATTATTTCCTAAACATTTTCTTCCTGGAAGATTTTGACTGTTTTTTTTCTAGCCCTTTGGATCATCATATTTGTAGATGGGTTAGTTTGGAAAATTGGTAGGCAAAGGGATCTTGTAGCACCTCTGAGGCTCACTGAAAGAGGGAGGTTAGAAGCATGAGCTTTCCTATGAAATTATCACACTGGGGATGGGATGTCCTTGTTCCATCTCACTCCCATCCTTCTTGCATGATTGCATGAAGATTATCATGCGGCATTATCATTATCATGTCTGTGACATGTTCTTATCATGTGATTGCAATAAGATTTTCAGATGACGTTGTGCTTATCCCATCCTTCTCCCGCCCCTGAAGTGACATGGCCCGAGCAGTTTGCATCAATGGAATTTGACATTAATACCATGATAGAGCCATTGATAGGACAAAGACTGGATAAGTGCGGACATGATAAGGACCGGGTAAGGACAGTGATCTTTCCTTACCCTGTGTGATAATCTCCATAGACTTGAGCCTACTTCCTCAGACAGATGGGGAAGTGGGTTAAGTCTTTGAAAGCTCATGCTACCAACTTCTCCCTTTAGTCTCAGAGGTGCCATAAGATCCCTTTGCATACAGATTTTATTTGGCTATTCTTTGAAAGCCACAAACAAATCTCTTTCAGTTGGTACTTATATTAGCTCAATTAAGTCTCAGCCTGTTTAATAGTGAATACCTGCAATTATGTAAGTATAAAATCAGCCAGAACACACCTTATTTCAAGGTCCAGAATCAATACCGTACTATGTCAGATGGTTAAACATACAGACTTGAATATTGGGAATTATGTGTGATTGGGGCAAATGCTAACATGGCATGGGCCCACAGAGACACAACAGTCAAGCCATCAAGAAATTTGTTTTTGTGTTTGACATGACTTGAAGCAGTATCTCTATAATTGTGTGAAGAGATAACATGTGGAGTGAGCATCCATAAATAAATATTATTTATGTGTGAACATAGATGAAGGTGTTGGAGACTCCTCACATATGTTCAACGGGCCCTTGATCTGCTGGGGTTTGGTTCCAGGCACCTCCCCCCAATGGATAGTAAATTCCATGGATGCTCTAGTCCCATTATATATAATGGCATAATAAAATGGTGTCTGTTAAATAAAATGGGAAAATCAAGGGTTGTTTTGGGTATTCAAGATATAGATGGTTGAATCTGTAGATGCAGAAGCCATTGTTATGGGGGAAGGGCAATTGTAGTATGTGAAGTACTCCCAGCAGCACTCCAAAAAGATCAGTGGTGCTCCAAAAAAATCCTCTTGATTTGTATAGTTAGCTGATGCACATAACCAGATTTCCCCATGTTGATGGCTGTCTTGTGGAATGATTCCATGTGGGCTGTATATGAACAATATAATGTCTTTTAGATATGTTACAGAGAAAATAGGTGGGGAAAGATCACAGCTGTTTAGGTGGTCTCAGTACCTTCACTATTTTAACAGCGTTAATTAACATTAGAGACTATCTGAAAAAGTGTAATCCCAGCTTTTAAGGGATTTATAGGAATATAGTACCATTAGAAAAACAAAGTGTAACACAAAAGCTGCAATCATATACTGGGAGTATGATTGGTTTCTGAATAAAGGAAGTATAGGAACTAGATAAGATTGTCTGTGTGTATACATAAATGTATATGCATATGTGTAGGGAGAACACAGGAGAGACAGAAAGCCCACTGACACAGTTGATATCTAGGAGGCAAATGAGACAGTTCATATCTGGGGGGCAAATAAGGAAAAGACTGGCTGTAGACGTGAGAAGTAGTAGTATTGCGGATGACCCTAACTGAGAAAATGCATGAGTCTCTCCCTGGCTGTAACATGAGGCGTGTTGAGTCTGAACAGAGGGCTGGGAGCAGAGGAAGAGTGGGAGTGAAATGGAAAATTCAAAAATGAGATTGGAAGCAGAAGCTATAGAAGAGAGGAGAGAAGGAAGGCTCATTTGTGGAGCAAACACAGTGATCACGGGTGATATAAAGGCTCTTCTCATTTATTAAGGTCCTGAATTAATCACTTGTTTATTAATGATATCTAGAACATGTATCACTGCAACTTAGAAGCTCTGATCCCTGTCCATGGTATTCACCAGTTTAGACTCTTGCTTTAATGAGAAAGCTTACATATTACCAAAGATCAGAAGAATGAGCCTCCTCAAACAATTTTATTAAGTAATGGAGTAGATGAATAAGCTATTAGGATAATGAATTTCAGGATAACACACAACCTCAGAATTAGTTTAGTGTTGAAAATGGGATTTGTATGAGTGTACCTACAGGTGGGCTGACTTTTTTGTATTGTAAAACACACACACACACAAAGAAAACAACATTTTCCCCACATGGTAGTCATAGTAAATGCTCTGCCCAAAGCTTGGTTTTAATTGCTGATGTTTAGTGATTGAAGCTTCTTTGGAAAGTTACATTCTTAGCAATATTAAACCAGAGATATTCACCTGAAACCTCATTATCTATTAAGGTAGAAAGAAACTGAAAATAAAACTTGGATTTGGATATGTTATCATAGCAGTGGAGAATGTTGTCCCTTCAGATGTTAGACTAATTTTATCTCCACTAGCCACTGGAGCCAATGGAGAAGGATCATAAGAATCACATCCACACATTTCCTGTCCCTTCTATAGAAAACCCTTTCCTTTGTGTTTATCCCAATTTTCAGTTGCATTGTATGTGCATAAACCTAATGTGCAGATGTCCTTGTTCACCTCACTTCAGATACTAATACTGCTTTATTTTCCATGGAAATGAAAGAGAAACCCCCCAACTAGGTATGGAAAGAATATTTCAAAAATATTCAAATGTGATAGAAAAATATGCTTTTTAAGCCTGATGGGGAGAAACCTGGATTACTGAGAATGGAGAGCAAAATGTGCATTTTTTTTGCACATTAAGCAGCAAAAGAATATTATTTTCTGTGCATAGGATAGTGTTTCATGCAGAAAATGTGTTTTCACCACAGTGTGAATTGTGCACAGAATAAGTCTCTAACTAGAGCATTACCAGCAGGAAATAGCATCTTCTGTGCAAAAAAATATTATTTCCTGTGCAGAATAAATCTATTTCTTGTGCAGAAAATGCTGTTTTCTATCTAAGAATATTGTATGTATTTTCTTTGGCAGAATAAGTCTTGAATTCCAGATGGTCTTTGAAAACTACACAGTTTTTGAAGACTTTCATCAGGAAGAAAATTAGTAAAAATTACTTGTTGCTTCCTTTGAGAACAAAATTAAAGTTGACTTATGTTCCTACCTTCCAACAGATGTCAAATCTTGAGGACAAAACCATAGTGTCTGCAGGCACAAAGAATTGCAGAACTGGAATAAACAGCTATTATAATTTGACCTGGAGATGAAAATTGTGTAGTGATCATGACCCAGCTGCACAAACAGTAGGAATTGGTCTTGTAAGCATGATTTTGAACTCATGCCAACCAATGTGTTCAGCTATAAATTGATTTCAATTTTGTGATTAATCTAATCATTTGCACATTGCCGAATGACCTTAATTGTGCAAATGACCTCTAAAAATAGACCCATAATTTATGCTAATGAAAATAGGAGGAATAAGAGTTTGCTTTCAACCACTTTCAATGCAATAGATTTAATAACTGCAAAACATAGTGTAGTGTCTTGATTACAGAAAACATCTTACTTAAAATAACCCTCAAACAACAATGTTTAAATCAAAGGTATGTTTGAAATGGAGATTAAACAATAATGAGAAGAGCAACAAATTATAAAAGAGCTGAGTGACACTGTGCTATAAAGGAATATTGAAAAGGAAATTTGCTTATTGTAGGCTGAATCCAGATCAGTTTTTTTCTAACTCATGTACAGATCCAACCTAAAAAGTAATCTTCTATCTTTTCCCCTCTGCATCTCCCCAAAATATTGTTTGACTCCTTATTTCATCTGTCCCTTTCTGCTTGGAATGTAATGAGGGATTGAGATCTGGAAGGACAGAGGATTTCCACGCCGGTTATACTATGTTTGCTTCTTCCTTATTTCCCCTTACTTGTTAGGGAGGGAAAAAGCTATCACTTTCCCTGCAACTGAATTTTTTAAACAATGCTCCTTTTCCCTGCCAAATATGAAAAATTCTCTCCCATCTCTCTTTTTTTTGTGTGGCAAATTTTAGTTTTGCTTCAAAAACTAACTTCTTCCCTTTGTTTGGCTAACTGCCTTCAAGTTGACCTTGACTCATGAAGACCCTGTGGATGAGATATCTCCAAGACACCCTGCCCTCTGCCTCTCTGTTCAGGTCTTACAAGCTCAGGCTTATGGTTTCCCTGAGTGAATCTAGCCACCTAGCTTGAGGTCTTCCTCTCTTTTGGCTGCCTTCTACTATTCCTAGCATTATTGCCTTTTCTAATGAGTTTTTTCTTCACAATGTCCAAAGTACAACAACCTCAGTTTAGTCATGCTGGCTTCCAGGGAGAGTTCAGGCTTGATCCACAGTATCCTTGGGACTCCTCTCCAGATCCTCATCTCAAATGAGTTGGATTTCTTTCTATCTGCTTTTTTTTTTTTTTACTGTCCAGGTCTCCCATACATAGGGGTTTATCACACTCCTTACCTTCTGCATTGCTCCCATCGCATAAATGTCACTGATCTGCGATGGGAGCCTCCTGGTCGGACCGCGGATGATGCAATGCTTCTGTTTTCATCATGTAAGCATTATCATAAGTGTTTAAAAAGAACCCTTTTAAAATAATGGATTAAATCGTATTTTAAAAAGGGCCCACTTACAATAATGCTTCCATGATGCAAATGGAAGCGTTGCACCATCTGCGATTCCACCAGGAGGCTCCCATCGTAGATTTGTGATGTTGACGCAACGGGAGCAGAGCGGAAGGTATGGAGTGTGATAAACTCTATACATGGTGATGGGGAATACAACAGTTTGGATGATCCGTAGTAATAATATGATGTCTTTGCATAATATGATGTCTTTGCACTTTAGGTTCCTGTCTAGTTCTTTCATAGCTGCCCTTCCCAGTCCTAGTCGTCTTCTGATTTCTTAACTGCAGTTTCCACTCTAATCAATGTTTGATCCAACATATGGGAATTCTTTGACTATTAACAATTAATAAAGATCAGAGGAAGAAACCATAACAACCCAATAAAGTAACTGTTCCAAGTCTTTGTTGTTTTCTGCTAGTTATATGGTATTGTCTGCATATCTTAGTTTGTTAATGTTTCTTCCTCTGATCTTCCCTCCTCTGAGACTAAGCCTGCTCTGTGTATGATATTTTCTGCATACGTATTGAACAAACAGGGTGATTGAATGCAGTATCTATTTATCTATTTGCACTTTTATATGCCTTTGAACTTCTAGTTTGGCAAAAATTGAGACCAGTGACAGGAGCTCACTCCATCACATGAGGCTTTCATCTCAAACTTCCAATCTGTCAACCTTGTGATTGCCAGAGTCAGTATCTTAACTGCTAAGCGACCGTGTCTAATATGCATATGATACCCAACTCTATTACTTACTTACACCTCAACCCAGACAATACAGAGGTGCTCTTGGTCAGTGTGGGCGTGGCTCCAATGCCCGCCAGGCGCACCCCTGGGGTAGGCTCCATTTACCCTCAGGAAGTTAAACAAAGATACTGCTTACAGTCCCAATGATGCTTGAAACGGAAACCAAACTTTATTAACTTTCGTCCCTTTGGGAGAACTTCAAAGAATAACCCAAACAAAAGGGAAGCCCCTCTCCACCACAGTTACTTCACTGGGGTAGACTCCTCTGCAGGAAAGCGTTTACAGGGTACGAGGACGCGCTGGGCGATAGTCTTCAGCCGAAGTCTCTCCCTCTCCTCGGGAACCAGGGCTGACGTGTGGGCCCAGTAGTCTTCGGCGTTCCCTCACAGCCCACCAACTCTCCTCTCCTCCTCTCACCACTTCTCTTTCCTGGCCTATTTCCGGGTTCCACGGCTGCGCACGTGTCCCTTCCCTTCTCCGAGGACAGGCTGGGTGTGTTGCAACGACTGGCCCCACTCTAACCCGAGTCCCTGGGGCACTACCTTCCCGGGCTGCCTTCTCCACCTCCGGAATGGTGTATCCCTCAGCTTTCCCTCCTCCGTACCTCTCTCCGCGTCCCAATCTTCTGCCAAATCTCCGCCCCCCATGCGCCTCTCCCTTCCTCCTTATTAAACCCGCAGCCGTCCTTCCCCGCCCCCAAGGTGGGGTCTCTAATTCCTCTCTTGGTTCCAGCTGGTCTTCCTCCTTCCCCAGCCTGTCCTCCCTCTCCCCTGGGTCCTGAAGCTCCCCTCTCGCCCGCTCAACCCGACCCTCTTCCCTCTTCTCTTTACAGTCAGTCAAAAGGCAGATCAGGGAATAGGGATACTGCGTAGGTGGGAAGGTAACAGTGTTCTGTACAGTCATTCAGTCGTTGACAACACTGGCTCCCTTGACTAAATAACTGAGATGAACACCACCCCCTACAGTTGAACATGGCTAGACAATTTTATCAAAGGAGAAACCTTTACCTTTTATCATCTGCATATTGATGACACCACACCCTAAAACTTTGGATATCCTCTCTAGGTGGTTTCATGTATATGTTGAATGGCATGGGGAGCAAAACAGAATCCTGAGGGACAGTGGTCACAGGCCTATACAGGTGCTTGGAGCCACTAATGGTCTAGGTGAAGACTAACAAGCTAAAACTTGTTTCATCCAACAGAGAAGAGAGATGCTATTGGTTCAAGGCTTTTACAACCAGACATATGGTATTTAATTTGTATGGATAAGGTGACATAAGTATCAGGCTCACAACTTGAGGGTTTGTGAAGTTTCAAAGTCATTCCTCTAAAGATGGAGTCCATAACTTGGTGACCTTCCATCAGTGATGGCTAGCACTCCAGATTTTTCTTTTCCTGAAGAGTCAGGTGTTCTAAAACAGTTAACCAAACAGTAGAAATGCTAAGGATATATTACAGTAGTGCAACAACTTTGAAAAATGTTGGGAATATTCAGCTGATACAGCATATGTGAGCCAGTATATAAACTGCAGTAAAACCCACATCTCTCTAGTGTTGAAAGATACTGAGGTTCTTTTCGGGCTTAGTTCAGATTTTCAAACACTATTTAATTACACTCTTCTGTAAATTACACTCTCCTTGTCCTTACTTTCTCAGGTTAGGTGGGGGCTTTCCTATAATTTGTGGAGGGAGGGCTTTTTCATACTTGCCCAGATAAGTGCCATTTTTGGAGGAAAGATGGGCTATTCATTTGATGAACAAACAGATTATGGAAACATGTGCCCATATCCATTATCCTTGTGTTTGTTCTGTTATCTTTAAAGTGCCAGATGATGTTTTTCCTATCCTCTCTGTCTTTTAGTAGCATTATGAGATCTCATAATAGCCTTTTATTTCCTGGTTTTTATGTAATCTTTTTAGCTGCTGCTCCCCCATTTTATCTTGTTGGTTGCATTATATTATGTGTTATTATTATAAGTAGTGCTTGTGTGTTTTCCACCATTTGCTGCATGGGCAGCAATGGCGACCTATGCTGCTCTGCCTTCTCTGCTCTTAAGGCTATAAGAATGTTGACCTGTTACAACAATAGTTTACAAAGAGTCAGTGTTGAAGCTTCCTCCAAATCAAATTACACTCATGTACACTGAAATAAGTCTTAAATTTAAAATGCCTTGGTTTCAAGAGTCCATCCTTAAACAGATTTTAAAACATTCTGGGGGGGGGGGGGGGGGTGCAGGTTTTTGAAATTGGCAAATTGCAAGTGGGTTTATTGTTTATTACTAATCTTGGGGAGGGGGATCTTTTCTCTCCATCCTCACATTAGGATGATAGAGACTTTTCAAGTATGGTGGTGTGGTTTGAGTTTTGGATTGAGAATTAGGAGATGAAGGTGTCCAATGCACCATGTAATTCACTGAGTGACTTTCAGACAACCACCCTCTCTCAGCCTGACATTTCTTACAGAACTGTTGTAATGATAAAGTCCAGGAAGACAGTCACCTGGAGCTCATTGGAGGAAAGGTGTACAATAGATATACCTATCAAAATAATAAATACATAAGCACTCCATGGTTACTTCCCAGAGTCATTTGTATTCATCTGTTCCTGTTGATGTCCACCTGCCATACCCCATCAAAGATCTGTATCTAGTATGTCAATAACAATTAGCTGCTCATCAGATAGAATCTTTCAATCATCAGGTGACTATATATATGTGTGTGTGTAGGAGAGAGAGAGAGTTGGACAAATTGTGGTCTCTCTCTCTCTCTCTCTTTTGCTATATACAGTGGACCCTTGTTATACACTGGGGTTTGGTTCCAAGATCCCCCGTGTATAACAAAATCCGTGTATGCTTAAGTCCCATTAAATATAATGACATAGCAAAATGGTGTCCCTAATAAAAAATGGGAAATCAAGGTAAATTTATACTTTTTTGGAACATTTTCAAATCGTGTATGCTTAAATCTGTGTATAAAAAATCTGTGTATAAGAAGGGCCGACTGTATGTGTGTATATATATATATATATATATATATGGACAAATTGTATTTCCGATGTCCAAGCAGCATTTTTAGATTTACCTCAAAGAGAAGGGGGAGAAAAGAAAAGGTAAAGTAAAGAAGGAAAAAAAAAACTATTTTCAAAATTCTCTATAATGGTAAGGCAGGAAAGAATTATATCCAGAGAATGTATTGTTGTTGCTTGCTAACTAAAGCAAATAACAATTGATGAGGGCATTTATGAAGCAGGCTGGATCAGCATCCACGCTGATAGCTTCCAAAATAAGGAACATTTGCCATTATTTGTTTTTCAGCAGAAATTTCTCAGCAGGAAGAATCATGCTAGGGCAAGAATGTTGTGCAATTTTCACCCTGCCTTTGCAATTATGAGGTAAGAGTTGCACAGAAATGTTAATTTCTTCCTGTAGTAGGAATAAAACTGCAGAAATTATTGCATGAAAGGATGAAACAGTCAAGTATTTACACTCCTAGTATAAAAGCACTGTATCGTCATACCCATGAGGGTATAATTGCTGGCAGGCTAAGCATTTTATTGCCCATCCCTGCACCCGTATTTTTTATCTTCATCTTTTAGAATGAAAGCTGTTCCTGCAGATTTCTAGGGAGTAAGTTGCTGTTAAAGCCACTAGAACTTGGTCCAGCAAAAAAAGTTGGCACTCTTACATTAGGATAAAAGCTAAAAATAGAAGGGTATGATGTATAGGCAGCATTAGTTGTCATCTACAATAAAGCACCTCACTTTTTAAAAACTGTGCCCATTTCCTCTCTTCTCCTCCCAGCCCCAAGGATGCGTATAAGCAAGATCTGGGTCATTTACCTCTAAATATAAGCTGCATGTTTTTGAGCAAAGCAAATTGAAAATTCCCCCACCAGCGAAAAATAATGTGTTGTTCAATCCTTTTAATGGCCAAAAGGGTGATTTTATAAAATCTTTAGCTTCCTGGGTTCACTGCCTTAAAAAGCCTCTTTTAAATAATATATCATATAAACTTTGTTGCCTTGTTGATGTACTTTTGAGCATGTGATAAACTAGCAAAAGTGTGTCAGGAAGAAGAAGAAAGATTTGCCTATTTTAAAAAAACAAAAAACAAACCCACATTGCTTTTTTGGTTGAAAAAGGGGAAACACCTAATTTATCAAAGGGAAGGTAACATTTTTTCTTACAACCTGGTGAAAATTACATGCCCTAGAACTGGTAAGAACCAGGGCTGTTCTCCAGGAACTGAAATAACTGCTAGATGCCTAGCTTCCTTCTTGAAACTGTTGGGAGACTGCAAGTCCCAGCTATATTAGATCCAC
Organism: Sceloporus undulatus; assembly: GCF_019175285.1. Classification (NCBI taxonomy): domain Eukaryota; kingdom Metazoa; phylum Chordata; class Lepidosauria; order Squamata; family Phrynosomatidae; genus Sceloporus; species Sceloporus undulatus. The sequence continues at coordinate 111,692,299 of NC_056526.1, forward strand.
TGAATCAATGGGATTTACATACATATTGATGTACTTTTGAGATTTGCATACATATTAGCACACCCAATTTTGATATTTTCCAGGAAGAGAAATTGGTCCCATCAAATCCATGAGAATACGTGAGAGGACCTTTTTGATGGCTGCTCCTGGACCATAGAACTCCTTTACCCAAGAGACTTGGTTGATCTTCTGTTGCCCTTTCACTGGCAGACTAAGGCGCGTTACAGACTGCCCTAAAGCGGGCGGTCTGCCGCCGCCGCCGCCATTAGCTGCACCGAGAAGCCCCAGCGGCCAGACCGCGAGGCTTCCTGGCGCAGCTAAAAAGGAGCGCCAAAATGGCACTCCTTTTTGGCCCCTGGAAGTGGCGCTGTGAGGCGCGAGGCATGCACTCGTGGCATCGCTTCCATAGCACCATGTCTGGACGCTATGCATCTGAGACGTCAAAATGGCGCCCCCCGTGTGGACGGGGGCCGCCATTTAATACGCGTTCCGCACGTCCTAGGAATGGGGCCGGTTAGGAAGGTGAGACCCTTCCTAACCCTAGCACACCCCTTCCTAACCCCAGGACGTGCGAAACGCGTAGTAAATGGCAGTGTGTAACGTGCCAAAGATTTCTTTATTTGTACAGAGTTTTGGCTATGAACTTGTTTAATGAGGAAGAGTCTTTTGACAGGATGTACTTTCACTGTGATTGGAGATTATCAGTTGGGAAAAGGACATCTTTGTCCTATCCTTTTCCCATCCTTGTTCCATCTTTCCCGTGCGATCGTGGGAAGGACTTTCACATGATGTTGCACTTATCTGGACATTGTCCCATCCAGAAAACATGATTGACCATGATTACATGAAAGGTTTTCATATGAAGTCACCCTGATCCTGGAATTTGTCCTGGAATTTTGTAATTAATGGGAGTTCAGTTTCTACAATTCCACTTCAATGGCAGGATAATGATAGGATCCAGCACTAGTTTATGAAGGCTTTCAGCCATCAAAGTCATGGATGGGATAAGGATGGAGAGTGATCCTGACCCAGTCCCATCTCCATCTGATAATCAATTCACATGTTTAAAGGCTTCTAAGCAATTTCAAATAGGATATTTTATTTTATTTTAATCCATGTTGTGAGCTGCCTTGAATCACACACAAGGAGAAAGGTGGGGTGCATAATAATTAAACAGTTTACTCTTGTTCAGGCTATCAATTGGATGTAGTTCTCTTACTGCTGGCCCAGTTCTTCCACAAAAGCAGAATTGGCATTTCTTCCTTTTGGGTATTAAAAGTTAGCGGCATAATTCACAGTGATGAACTATACACAAAAATAGAATCTTGATGTGGTCACACTGAGTTTCCTTTTGGGGCTGAAATTTAATCAACACCTGTGAGAACTGTTCAGTGTAGTATGGGAGCAGTAGACAGCAAATCCCAACTGACAATCACAACAAACAGGTTCAAGTTCTGCCAATTAATTTATATTTTTTAAAAAATTGTCCAGGATAAAGTGAGAAGGCAGGAAATCTGAAATGTGAGTTAAGATAACCAATGGAGCACCAATAGCATAGGAGCCATCTGGCCATCTTTACTCAAGCCACTAAACATCAAATCTAAATCTGTAACTGATTGCCACCACAAACTGGCATGAATGGTGTGATTAAAATATCTTTTCTGTGCTAGGTCAGGATAGTAATTTTAATTTTTTAAGGAAAATGTAGCACATGGGATGGAGCTGACTGGATAAATATATTTTGCTTCACAGTGAAAAGGATTTATACAACTGAGTGTTTGGGGGTGAGAATGTGCAGGGTGGGATTTATTGCCACTGAATGTAATGTAAGCCAACTGTATCTCATTGGCTTTGATGAGATAACAGCTTGACATTCATTTATAAACTGAAGTGGTATTTCATTTCCTTTTCAGTCTTCCACTTTCTCTTCCAAGTTCTGTTTCCTTGAAATTTATATGAGAACAACGGTCCACAATCAAGTAGAGTTCTCTTCATTGAACTAAATTATGTGACTTCTGTCTGTGAGACAAAGAATAGTGCCCCCCCCGAGGTGTCTAGCCCTCCTGTATTACATATAAAATAAATAAAATCTCTGTAACCAAGATGTAACAGTGATTGGCAGCAGCTCCACGCCCCATTCAGCCATTACCACTTTAAATGTGACATCTACAGGAACAGAGCTGTTTGCTTCTCTAACCCATGCTTTTCATGATGAGGAAATATTCAAATTGAGGGGAGGGACTGCACTGGCTAAATGATGGGTTGGTAGGGTGAGAGAGGAAATGTGTTGCAGTTCCATCTGACAGAATTTATGGTACCTCTTCTTGATCCAGGATTGTTACAATTAAAGCTGTAGGAACCCCATTTCAAATTTAGCCTGGCGATTACATTCAATGATGACAAATCTACAGTGATTGACTGTTTTTGACATGGTTTCTAAACGTGTCATTGTATCTTCTCATCTTGGACAAGATATTTGCAAAAAAAAATGACATTCTAAGAAGAACATACTTTATTCGGCGGGAACACTATACAAAATGTGTACATCATAAAAAGCAGGTGCCAAAATATGCACACAATTTGATGTGAAAAATCCAAACAAGTCTCACAACTTGGTATAACCAAAGGATGGGAAGAAGAAGTCAAGCCTGGGTCTGGAAAAGTATAGTGAAAGTTGAGCCTGAGACATTCCATGTTCCAAGAAGTTAAACATCTTAATTTTGATATACAAAGGAGGGATGAGTTAGTTTTAATACAATAGCGCCAATAATTCACAAGGGTTCATTGTGACACAGTTTTTAGAATGCCTGCATAATTTTTATTTTTCTTCTATCCTTCACCAGCTGCCCTTATAAATTAAATTGGGCTCCTGCTGTGTTAAGGTCTTCTGGGTGTCAAGATAGCAAGATGGTTTATATGCTCAAAATTTTATGAGTGCTTTATAATTGTTGGATAGTTGGGCATTATTTCGGTGACTAGCATCCAACTGTTTACAATAGTGTCCTGAAATTGTTGATCATATTTCCAGAACCTGTTCCTCTTCAAATTGCCTTGACACTTTGAAATATCAATTTTTAATGGGGAACATTCCATTGGCAATTATACTTCGGCCCACTCAGCTCTGTTCAGTCATAAACCTTTTACAGAACAGACATTTTATATGCGGCTAAGTATAAATAATGGTCAATACTGAGAAGTGAACCAGACCTTCCAGAAAGAAAAAATGGGAGGTTAGATTGGGGGATGTAGCATTTGTATTGGAAAGAGCAAGTGGCATTGGTAGTGGATTCAGGACTAATTGGCATCATTAAGGCTGCTATGCTGTGCACACTTACCTGGGAGTAAAACCAGCTAAAACACTGGGGTTTACTCCAAGCATACATGTGTAGCATGGCAATGTAACTATGTACACCCATACATAAGTGTATTTAGTGTGTGCTCCTTACTCTCATGTGATGATGACTATCATGTTAGGTGTCTTTAGAGAATAGTTAGACAAGTTCCGGGATCACAGTTTGATAAGCTTTTATTAACTATGGCGTGGTACATACCGCCAACAGGCGGTGTACTGGTGCCGATTCTAGAGTTAGGGGACCATGCGGCAATTGCACAGTCCCAATAGTACATGCGGGGGCAAACAATGGTGGCACCTGTGTACACGGGTGCCACCATGTTACGTAAGCACCATGCAGCATCCGCACATTGCCCGCGCAGCACTTATGTTCTTTTTCTTCCAGAGAGAAGCCGTGCAGTTAGGTGGCTGTGGCTTACCTCCAGAGGAAATTAGGCTGCCAGCAGGCCGCCCTTTCAGACGGTCTGTTCTCTTGCTGAAGATAGCAAAACTCC
>NC_056526.1:111698181-111723499 GCF_019175285.1 Sceloporus undulatus
CATCATCATCATCATCATCATCATCATCATCATCATCATCATCATCAATGTCTTAGCCTTTTTTTTACATAGACATACACAGAAGTAATCTTCAGAGAGCTATTTGTTACTATTTTGAATGTCTTAAGTATTTAAGCCTTAGTTTGTAGAACCATCTGCAAGAAAACATATAGCTTGCATCTTGGACATTAAGCTCAGATTATAAATATACCTAATAGGTTTTTCAACATTTTCTTTTATCCCTTGAAGATTGGTGGGTGGAAGGGGAAGACGTCTGTCACTCCAAGCTATCAGATTCTTTTTAACAGTGCTAGTTGCAGTAGCCTTTTGTGAGTTTCCGTTATTTATATCTTCTTGTGTGTTCAAATTCTTTTTCTTCTTCAGAGAATGAGAATCACACAGGGTCCAGAGTTTTAACTAGTCTTGTTTTTCTTATTGTACTTAGTTTGATGTGAGGAAGATATTTTTGCATCAATTTTTGTGGATACCCGAACCATTTGGTTTTGCTAGTGCTATCAAATGGCTTCTTTCTCCTGCCCCAGGAGCAAATATTCTTTTGTGAATGATAGGCAAACAATGGTTTGCAATGCTGTATTTCTGAAGTGAGGTGAATACAGTATTGATTATGATAGAGAATATAACACTTATACTGGTTTTGGCCTATGCCAGTTAGTGGGGCAGGACTAGTTCAGATACGTCCATTACATATTCTTTCTCACAGAGGTTAACGTGGCTCCAAGTAGATACTTGGAAAAGAATTATTTTATTCATTGCATTCAGTTACAAGTATAATTATTTCCTTTGCCCTCTTTGTTTCTTCTTCTTCTAAGAATTCTCTTTCCAGATTGTGAGGGTAAGTGTACCTGTTATTTGTTTGTTTTGTGTCCTCACTGTAACCAAGCAAGGTGTCCCAATTTACCAAAGAACTTCTCCAGCCATACTATCTGGTTCCTACATTACTCCTCAAATTGTGCTCTCTTGTTATTCATTTGTAGTACAATGGTAGCGTACCATTGGGAAATATGAGAAATATTAGCAAATCCCCTAAACAGCCTTGTACTGTCCCTAGCTCTTCTGATTTTGGAGAGATTTTTCACAATTTTGAGATAGAATTTTGTGAGTTTCTGTAGATGTATAAAATTTCAAATGGTGATAAATGTTTCCTTGGTACATGGGCCATTAATGAATATGCATTAGCACTAAATAGTTTTGTTTCATACTTTTAATTAACTTAAATTAAAATACTTTTAGGCATTTCTTTCTTTCTTTCTTGTTGTGGGTACAGGCGTGTGTGCAAACTTAGCTATGTAGAGGTGAAAAATGCTATGCTAGTTTTATGCTGAAATACCATGCATAATTGTGGGAAATACAACCCTGCCCAATAGAAATGCTTTGTATATTATTCCTTCTCTGGAAGAAAAAAACTCATGGGGTTGGGAAATCCTGGGCAGACCTGTCTTAATCAAAATCCCACTATATGTGTAATTCCCCTGCCCAGCTCTCAGCATTATTTTAACGTGAAAGTAGTAAAAGGATGAATGATTTTTTAAATTTAAATTTATTTTTTAAATTGCCCCGTAGAAGCCCTTTAGAATCAGCTTGATCTAAAAACTGTAGCAAGTTATAACCTTATTCAGGTGTTCTGAATGTTGCCTAAATAAACACATGAGGAAGAAGTCTGCAATAACCTAATTTTTTAGCTTGTGTATTTCTTTCACTCACCTCATTTGAAGAAAGATACTCCAAAGAGGAGAACCTACTCTAAACATGGATACTCTATTTGATCCAGAGCTGAAAATTATTGGGCTAAATCAAATGGTTAGTCCCAGCTAGAGAGGAGCCATTAAAACAATGGACATTACATGAGTGCTGTCTTACCAGGTTCCCACTGATTCAATGGTCTACTTTATATTACGAATAGCAGGTTCTAGGCCCATGTTCCTAATTCTGTAGAGAGCCTCTAGGCATAGATGAGTCCCTTCTCTTCAGACTGTTGTTTGTCATCTGAAGAGTGACAACAAATAGGTTTGGGTTTGTGTAGTCATGTATTTATTAAAATTATTGTTTGTTGTTGCTGCTGTTGTGTGTTTTCAAGTCATTTCTGATTTATGGCAACCCTAAGGTGAACCTATCATGGGGTTTTCTTGGCAGGTATCTTCAGAGAGGGGTTGCCATTACCATCCTTGAATACCTCTAGTGCTCACCTCAGTTTTGTGGAAGCCATTCTGTCAATGTCTTCCACTCAAGCTGCTGACAGAAACACAGGGGGAGAGTGGGGTTTCCTCCATTATGAGTTGGCAACCCTACAGTAGAGGATGGAATTCCTACCTCACCCATATTTCAGATGAGATGTCATTGTTGCTGTTCATCTGCCAACTAACCAGCTCTACACACTGATTTGTTGCAGACAATTCATTAGCCCTTTACGATCTAGGCATATCAAAGGCACACATTCCTTTCCTTTTGCTTTTTAAGTGACAGCTTTATCTGTGTGGATAACATTTCTCTGTCAGGTGGGGTATAAAAAGGTAGCACAAGAATTGCTCTTAAAATATACTGCTATGTGTAGTTTGATCCTGCATACATGTGTGAATCAAAACAAAACAAAACAAAACCTCTTGATAATATTTCCCATTTCTGAACTTCTTCCCTCATGAAAAATCTGAAATGGTATAATCTTGGTTCCTATTTCTATTGCAAACACTATTCTTGTTTTTTCTGAAAGAAGACAACAAGCTGGATTTTCTTTGCAACATGTTCCCATGGTGTTCACCCCATTAAAAAAAGGAAAAGAAATCTGCTCTCCACTTTCTTATTGCACCCCAACTCTGAATACTTTGAAGCCATTAGAAAGTGTGGGAAGTGTTTCATTAGACAGAAATTAATCCTTAAAAGTAGGAGAAAGACATTAAGTGACAAGCAGCAGGTTTTTACAACTGAAGTGTTACTTTCTTTTACTTGCTGCTTTTTAACAATATCTCATGCTGTATTTGTGCCAATAGCACAGTGATTCTGTATCTTCTTAATTAACAGGAATAGTACTATTACTGAGTAGCTCAACTGCACAGTTATATGTGGGTATGCTTCACACACCTTAACTGTAGGATCTCTATTTTGTCCTGGAAAGCTGGCAAAGCAGAGGTCTACCATTAGCTTTGGCCAGAGAGTAGTGCTTTTCACTTGCTGATATCTTATCTATTTTAATGGCCAGGGTCACCCTTCATTTGTATACAAATCATGGGAACTCTAGCTCATTAAAAGATTTCTGAGAATATGATTTTAGCCATGCTACCAAAGCTAAAACTGAGTGCTGGTGGGGAAAGTACTCTCTTTGAAGATGAGTTGTAAACACAGTGAATAGGAAGCAAGGGAGCTGAGACTTAGGGGAAAGCAGGGTAACATGTCATAATGCCATCATAAAATTATTGGTATTTAAGATGCCATAGATTTTGTTGTTTTCACTATGACAGAACAGGTGTGGCAATATTAATTGTTTTTGGACACCAACATCTCTGTAGAGTTCCAGCTTTTACAACACAATATCTGATGTGGCAGAAAATGACCAATTCTCCATCTATGACATGACAAATCTCATTATTGGCCTGCTGTCTAGCTCACTTAAGCAAATGGGGTCTCCTCCACAACGCCATACTTGATGTGGAAGCATGGCCAACCACAACAAATCTACATGAGGTCATAGTTATTTTATTGTTCTCATGTCATGATTGACTAGTAATATGAGTGCTTTGCCATTCAACTATCCAAGGATGTTACTGCCCAAGTGAATAACCAGAATATGGGGCGAGGGCCCAACAGACATTTCAAACAATATAGGCATCAAACCATGCCAGTGAAGGCCTTTCTTTCCCATCCAATCAAACAATAGTTTGTCTCCCATAATACAGATGCTTTACAGGAAATTCAATACATTTTGCGAATTTAATTTTGATACTATGAAATGCGGCAGTAGAATGCTCACCGGTCCCACCGCACCTTATGAATTCAATTCAGGTCCTTTGATTCCTCTGGACTGAATTTACTTTTGAATAATCAGTCTTGGGATGCAGGTTTCGAGACCTCCGTTGAGACCCCCCCCCCCAACCCCCTATACCTAGAGAGTATTTTATGGTCCTTCAAGGATTTTTCAGACCAGTCCACTGCATTCAGTGAGTTTGTCTCCTCAGAGTACATCTCCTCAGGGTACTATAACCAATTGGAAGTCATAGATAGCCACGAATTGTAACTGTACAATTAGTTGATATTTATCCTTGAATAGTACTATAAATGATTTCCAACCACAGATACAGAGTCTCTCTGTCTCATTTCCAGAACATTACTTCTTATTCTATTGCATTTTTCCTTCTTCATGCCAATTTTTATAATGAGACAGAGAGGGTTGCATAAAAATTCATCTGTATCTTTAATATATTTCCCCAAATATATACAGTGGTGCCTCGGGATACGAAATGATCGCGTTATGAAATTTCTGGGATACGAAAAAGTCGGATTGGCAAAAACTGTTTCGGGTTACGAAATATTTTTCGGGTTACGAAATTCATTTCGGCGCGAAATTCAAATGCTGCTATAGGCTTTCCAGTGCTAACGGAGTATTTCGGGTTACGAAATTTTCGGGTTACGAAAGGAATGGCGGAACAAATTAATTTCGTATCCCGAGGCACCACTTACATTTATTTACCAATTTTGTCTAATCTACACATTTCCTTGCCAATGACTAAATCATATTTGTTCATATTTGTTTCAGTTTTTCAATTTTAGCAAGAATTTAAAGTGTGCAGATTGTTTTGTGTTTGCATTTGTGTGAGTGCTCCCATAAACCTCACAGATGTGTGCATTCTCAATAAAAGGTGCTTTTCTTTGGGAGCTGCAAAAATCTATTATTTATTTATTAGTACCATTGATGTGCCTGCATATGAAAGATTTGGCAAATTTTGGTAAATACTTTCCAAAAATGAACTGAAACAAAAAATCTCACCAATTTCTATTGATGATATATCACTGAGTACAGCCATTGGTTTACCTTGTGATGGGGTAGGTAGGATGCAGGTAACATAGAACATACATTTTATCTCTTCTGAAATAGTTCCCTATCTGTTTCTGAACTGAAAGGGCTTTTTCCTCACATACCTTATGGGAACCCCAAAATGTATATATTTCTCTTCAGCTCAAAATATTTCCAGGGAAGGCTCACTTCTCAATGCTTTGAACCATCATTGTCTGATCAGTACTGCTTCTTTGGATGTATTCTGCTGAATCATAGACTATTATATAGAAACACTTTAATTACTGCGATTTAAACTTACATTTAAAACATGCAGCCAAAGGGCCTTAACAGATAGGCCAAAATAAAGCTGCTTTGGGTCACTTTAGTTGTATGCTGTTTAAATGATGCAAGCATCCTAAGAGGCCAGAAGGACTGGAGCGCAGCTTTGGAGCAGCTTCTGGCCTCTTAAGATGTGTGTGTTATTTAAACAACATACCTCCAAAGTGACCCGAAGCAGCTTAATTTTTACTTATCTGTTCAGGCCCTTTGGTTGCATCTGCACTGCAGAAATAATCCAGTTTGACACCACTTTTATTGCCTAGGTCAATGCTATCAAATTTTGGGAACTGTGGTTTGTTGTGGTACCATAGTTCTCTGACTGAAATGGCTAAATGTCTAATAAAGCTACAATTCCCAGAATCCAATAGCATTGAGCCATGATAGTTAAAGTGGTTTCAAATTGGATTATTTCTGCAGTGCCGATGCAGCCTATTACAACTTGAAATTGTGGATGCAATCTCTCATTCCACTTAGGACTGCTATGTTGATTGAGGGAGAATACCTAGCACAACAACATCTACTGAGTAAAAACCATTCACTATACCACATTATTGTGCTGTACTTGCCAAAAGTAAATACATTTTTGTAGGGTAGTGACTTGTAAAATTCTTAATTTTTCCTCTGATTAGTTATATATAGGTAGTAGCTCTGGAGAGGTTTTTAGTCCCATATACCTTCCTTTTCAATCTCCCCAGCCAGATCAAAAAAACATCCTTGTTATTCTTTGGATAGTTCTCTGTGAAATATATTAGCTAGGATTAAATAAGATGTTATAAATTGAAAGAGCAGTTGTAACAGTTAGTGAAATATGAAAGAAGTGGCATCTCTTTTACTGGGGCTGACATGCTAGATTGAACTAGCAAGGAAGTCTGTCTGTTATGGAGACAGATGGGGGAGCTCTGAGACTCTTAGTGGAAAGCTACCGCGATGCTCTTCCCTGCATCCTGACAATAGCTACATTCTGAAAAGCAAGAGTTTACATGCCTGAAATAAATTGTTTTGATTAGAACCTTTAGGAGAGAAAGTCATAAGGTACAGTTTTATTGACTACTTGCCAAACAACAAAGCCCTCTGTTCCGTTAGCTTGTTTTGCTCTTGTGAGTCAAGCAGGCAACCAGCCTCCTATTTTTCTAAGGTTATGGACTTAATACCATAGTACATTATCATTTCCTCTGAATTATTATACCCAGCATATATTCGGACACAAAGTGCACTTTGGATTTTAAGTATAGTTTATCTTCAGAAAAAGTTACAGTTCCCATTACATTTTCTATAATTTATGTGCACAGAGAGATGGAAGCTGGAGGCTTTCTTTGAAATAAATTAAAGATGCATAAGAAGTGGCTGGCATGGCAGAAGAAGATTACAAAGGTCTCTTGTTATTGCTAAAAAAGTCTTTCTTCATTTGTGTAAGCAATGTTAGAGTTGTTATTTACTTTCCTTTTATGATAGGATGTAGCTGAAGGTGCAGTTTCCATTCATTTACAGAGCACAGATGACTAGTTAATTAATACAATACCATCTATGTACATGCACTTTACTAGGGAAATTAAGCAATGAAGGAGGTATTTGTCCGGGAAGCTTATAATTTTAAACAGAGTAGGGCCACTTTGCTGGATCTGGGGCTAATTTCATTTTTCTGGAAGTATGCCAGTGGCTACATCTTCTTGCTGTCATTTTGCATTAATTGGAATTCAATGCTGTAGTGGAAGTGAATGTGTTTTGTTTTTACAATGAATGTGTTCTTACACATTCACTGTAAAACAATGTTTATGAATAGCAAATATATGATTTTAAGACAAAATAAAGAAGCTCCCAGAGAAAGGAAACTGAGGGACCTGACTTACAAGAGTGACCATTTGCAGGCTGAAACACAGCTCCAGGAACAAGGGCTTGGCATTTTCTCTCCTGGCAAGTCTCCATCTCCTTCTTATAAGCCCACATAGTTTTCATAGCCTTTGGGGAAGAGAAGCCTATCAGGGTTTGGAGAGCGAGCACTTGACCTTAGAGTGCAATTTTTCATTCAGGTCAGTGAAGGGGAATAAATTCAGGTGCTCTCCAGCTCCTTAGGTACTTGGGCTTGGGCAACAGAACTGTATAACTCCCCTCTTCATTATAATTGCAGCTTGATAGTCAACAGCTTTGGCTTCCCTATCTTCCCTGAATATTCAAGTTAATTTTGTTGCAACTTGAGGATGACATGCCAAGTACTGGAGGCATGGGAACATTTAACCTAGATTAGTCACACCTTCATTTTTGTAGCCAAGAAACAATACCTTTTTGGCTATGACAATAGAAAGAGGGGAGTTCTATGTTGGAATGGGATCACAGCTCTATGCAGAAAATTAACTATCCCTGTGGTACAAATCCAGCTGTTGGGGGACACACTGACCATTTGTGTGTGTGTTTGCTTTAAGAAGCTCAATGTGTGCCCCTAGTATACTATGCAACCCTGAACTGGAAACATGAAGCCAATAGGAAAGTCCATATCAGAGCTATTAAAACAGAGACATAAAAAAAGGATGGCTCCATCAGTGGATATCTGTGAAATAGTGTGAATGTTTGCAGTGTTTGAACCCAGATATCAACAGTTGCTTGCCAACAGACCAAATGTAGTCTTCTCTATGACTAGGGAGATTATTGTATGGCCATTTTTGCCCTGGCCATGCACGGGATGAGATTAGGGCAGAATGGGGAGTAATGGGTGTTATCACAGAGAAAAATGCTGCTGTGCTGCCACCTGACCATCACCTGTCTCCTAGGCATGCTCTGCTGGTCAATTTTGGTGGTATGAAAGGCTTCCATATCACCAAAATCAGCTGGCAGAGGGTACCCAGAGGATGGGTGATGGTCAGGCAGCAGCGCAGCAGCCATTTTCTCTGTGATAACACCCATTTTTCCCATTCCGCCCGATCCTGTCCAGTGTATGGCCAGGGCAAAAATGGCCATGTGATAATCTTCTAAATTTGCTATTTTGTACATGAAACATGATAAGACTGTATAGACAGCAATTTGGGCCTTAAAGAGGGTTTTTGAATTATCTGTATCAACACTGTAGAAATAGTGCAGTTTTGTGAGTCATAAGCTAGAAATCCCAGGATCCATAGGATGGAGCCAGAGCACCCAAAGTGGTGTCAAAGAGCATTATTTCTACAGTGTAGGTGCACCCCAAGTCATTGAAAGGTTGATCTATTATTCTATGATAATATGGAAGAATAATTTAAATAATGATCATGTCATATTTATATTTTAGTCGCTTCCATTCACTATATGCTAGCAATACTGGATTGCTTATTTTTTCTTTTAAGGAAAAAAATAAAGGGAATGCTTTCGTGCTGAGCATTGTTCACATCATTGGAAGGGCCAATATGCTATTGTAAATGGCTCTGCACACACAGAGCAACATATTTCTCAGGCTATGCACTGCTGTTTGCTCATGTACTTCACTTCAGACTTGAGTGCCTTATGTAAAAAAAAAATAATTTGCAAGTATTTTACCCCCAGTATGGAAAATATTTCCATCAATACATAGTAACTAAAAATGCGTTAGCCATTCTACAGAAGGATTCTACAGTGGAGGAAAAGTCTTTCACACCACTTGAGGACATCATTTTCCATCTGTTAGGTAAAGCTACCATGTCTGGTTGCTATTGACTTTTCTCTTAACCTCATGCATCATGTCATCTCCAGCTTTATTTGTATAAAAATGCTCTAGTTTCTCTCTTTCACTATTTTACACTACTAAGGAGCTGGTGGGTTTCATCTAAGTACAGAGAAAGTTCAGATAACGTTTGGATTTATTCTCCTTAAAATATGAGGTGTCAAGTATTTTTGCTTGTTTGTTTCTTCTTCTCAGTTGCACATGGGGTAGCTAAAACCATCCCGATTCTGGATTCAGCCTAATCTGGATGTCTGCAGCCTTTTCATACTTTCCATTTTAAGGCTGTATAACCTGAAGCAGATTACATGGCTTAAACACCAATACACATAAACCTTTTTAAAAGAAGGCTTGTTTCTTTTCTTGCCTAATGAAGGCAGTTTGTGCAGCATTTCATGACCCTTGAATTGGCCTTCGAAATGAGAACCCAGTATAACTGCATTTCCTCTAATGTTGGAGGAAAAACTGGCAACACCCCCCCCACCCCGGATAACCTGGTTATTGGGGTGCAAGTGGTGGGATCGTTAGTTGGGAGTGATCATATTTTCCTGGAGTTTGTTGTACAGTGGAAAGGAGAAGCCAGGCATAGTCAGACATGCATTCTAGATTTTAGGAGAGCTGATTTCAGTAAACAACAGGGCAGTATAGATGAGTGGCTGGAAGCAGCCCCTTCCTATCCTGGGTCAGTGTCGCAGCAGGTGCATGCTGTGACACCAACCCGCTCCCTAAAAGAAGCTGTTCTGAGAAGTTTCCTGGAAGAGGCATCACAGGTGCACTTATGTGACATGATGATGCTCCTTCCAGCCAGCATGTGCCGTGTGGATGTACATGCGCATGATGGTGGTGAGGTGGTGGAACTAGGGCTCGTAACTAGAGCTCAGAGCATGTGATGCTCCAACGTAGTTCAGCCCTAGTATAGTGCGCCCATGTCATATGAGGATGCACCATACGAGGCTTTCAGCATATGCTGTAAGCCACTAGGGAGCCTGCAGGAGTACATGGGGCAAAAGGGGCGCAAGGGGCAGCATGTCCCATTAAGAATAAATGGGGTGCACGGCCACCGCCACACCACCGCACCATGTGTAAGCCCCATTATTTTAAATGGGGCTCGAGCATACACTGTTTTTTACGTGGGGGGGGGGGGGTCCAGAACGGATCCCCTATGTAAAAAAAGGACAAACTGTACGTGGTCCGGCCTGCACAAAGTGCCGGTCTGTACTGCCTCTTAGGAAATACTGGGGGTGATCCCATGGTCAGGAATACTGAAAGATTAGGGAGTTCAGGGTGGATGGGAGTTTCTCAAGAAGAAGATACTGAAGGCACATTTCAAACTGTTCCATTGAGGAGGGAAAATGGAAAGTGTCTCAAGAAACGAGGGTACTGTAATGTAAGGCACTGCACCTAGGGTGGAAAAATGAAATGCATAGATATAGGATGGGGGACACCTGGCATAATGAGATTATGTATGAAAGGGATCTGGGTGTCCTAGTAGACCACAGGTTAAACATGAGTCAACAGTGTGATGGCCAATGCTATTTTAGTCTGCATCAATAGAATTATAGTGTCAAGATCAAGGGAAGTAATAGTGCCACTCTGTTCTGCTTTGGTCAGGCCTCACCCGGAATACTGTGTCCAGTTGTGGGCACCACAGTTCAAAAAGGATGTTGACAAACTGGAGTGTGTCCAAAGGAGGAGGACTAAAATGGTGACAGATCTGGAAACCATGCCCTATGAGGAGCGACTTAGGGAGCTGGGTATGTTTCACCTGGAGAAGACAAAGTTAAGAGGTGATATGATAGCTCTGTATAAGTATTTGAAGAGATGTCATATTGAGGATGGAGCAAGCTTGTTTTCTGCTGCTCCAGAAAATAGGAACAATGGATGCAAGCTACAGGAGAAGAGATTTTATCTCACCATTAGGAGGAACTTACTAAAGTAAGAGCTGTTCAACAGTGGAATACACTTCCTATGAGAGTGGTGTCTCCTTCCTTTGAGGTCTTTAAACAGAGACTGGATGGCCATCTGTCAGGGGTACTTTGATTGTGAATTTCTGCATAGCAGGGCGATGGAATGGATGGCCCTTGTCGTCTCTTCCATCTCTATGATTTTATGATATTCGTGTGTGTAAAAAAATCTCTTGTCTGAATATGTGAGAAACCAGACTTATGGAAAAGCCTGAGTTGGTTGTCCAAGCAGAGACAAAGGATTTTTTAAATTTTTATTATTATTATTATTATTATTATTATTATTATTTGCAATGTAAGCTATATATGGGGAAGGGTTAAAATTAAACTGACTACTTAACAGACCTTAGATAAACTGCTCAGCCTGGTGATTTCTATTAAGAAGGCATATCTGTATTTCATCACACAGTTAGTCATGACTCCATCTTAAGGATCCTATATGTTTATCGTATGCCATTTCCAGACTGTTCTGGGCACTGGTTGGAATAGACGCAGAATGTGTGATAATGAGTGTTACCGCACAGGAGAACGCCACTGATGCTGCCAGGAGTTCCCAATCCATTCTCCATCTGTGCTAAAGAAGCCAATTTTGAAGAAAGGTTCAAAATCATTCTTCAAATTTGGCTGCCATAGCATGGATGGGGAACAGCTTGGGGACTCCTGGCAGCATCGGAAGCATTCTCCTATGTGGTAACACCCGTTCTCGCCTGTTCTGTGTTGATCCCATTCAGTGCCCAGAACAGTCTGGAAATGGTGTACAATAAACTTATTAGAATTTGTTGTTTAGATTCTCTTTGGATATCTCCAGACCACTTCACCAAACTACATTTCCTAAGGCCTCCTAAATTACTTTTTAAATCACTAAGTTAAAATTGTTTAATCATCAGTCCAGCATTTTCTTGGTAAATGGGAAACCATAGTTCAGGGTGGTGAACTACATCTCTCTATAATCCCAGAATTTTTTTAGGCAGGACTCATGACTATTAAAGTGTATGAAACTAGTATAACTGGGCAGCACAAATACAAATACCTGTCAGCTTGTTATGTGCATAGAAAGACAAATTGGAGTTTACAACTGTACATTCAGATACATTTCTAAAAAGGAGTATAGGGAGGCCAAATTTGTTACATAGAGGAATTACCCCCATGTGGATGCTAGTAAGTTATTTGTTAGGTTTTTTTCATATCTTTTATTTTTGTTTTGTTCCACACTCTGATCTGCTTTTTGTAGAAATGTCTTCTCTGACATCACACATGAGAACTGCTTCAATAATGGAGCAAGGTAAGGCTTGCAAAGACCACCAGGGGACTCAACTGTATCTATGAGAGAAAACAACAACAACAACAACATCGATTTTCCCATTTTGTCAAGGTAATGAGGCTCAGGAGTATCTTTTTTTTTTTTTAATAATCCAGAAATCAAAACATTGAAATAAACTCCTTTTGGTTTTCATGTCCACTGAGAGAAGAGATACAATGATGTGTCATGCCTTTTTCTATTTCCTCACTTAACTGTTTTCAATTATTTTTGTCCTCACTACTGATGTAGTTGGGCTTTAACATACAGGCAGGATGCAGAACCAAGGTTACATTCATTGTATTCAACCTAGGTCTGACAAACTCACTCTCAAACACTGCAGAAATGGAAGAGAAACAGTGTGGAAGAGATGCAGCTGAAGGTGAATGATGCTTAACCCTTCTCCTCTTCATGGTATATCTTCTTGTTCTCAGATTGAGGCTGTAGCATGCCAATTTTTTTTCTTATAACATTGCTAAGATCAAACGTTTTCTTTCTACTTACTCTGCTAAGACCTTAGTTCATGTCTTGGTTATTCCTCACCTTGATTATTGCACCTTTCTTTTGACTGGGCTTCCTTTATCCCACCTTCATCCCTTGATTTCCATTTAACATTTTGCTGCTAATATTATCTTTTTGGCTCATTATTTTGATCATGTTAGCCCATTCTTTCTAGAATTCAGTACAAGTTTCATGTTTTAATTTTTAAAGCCTTACACAACTTCGCCCCCTCCTATTTTTCACTCCTTATGTCTGTTTACCTGCCTTTTCAGCATCTGTGTTCCAGGAATTCTAGACTTTTTATCCATGCAAGGGTCCCCTCTTCCTTCACTCATCTTTGTTGTTTCTCACTCACTGCTTCATACTCTTGGAATCACCTCCCTGTACATTTGAGGACTACTCCTTCCCTAGTTATTTTTAAATCTGAATTTAAAACTTTATTGTTTTCTAAAGCATTTGGAACTTTTGTTTAATGCTGTTTTATAATCTGTATATTTGATTACATGCATTGGTTCATTTGTTTTATATTGTATTTTTTATATTCTACCTAGATAATTTGTTTTCTAACTCTACTGTTTGGTTTATTTTACTATTCATTCCTTCTCTCTGTGTGCATGTGTATGCATACACTTCAGATTGTACACCTTTGGCAGGATCCACTATATTATGTTGTTGTATCTGTAATCAATGTTCCATTAATGTAAATTAATGTGCTGCTGTTATTATAGAACTTCTCAAGTGTGTGGTTGCTTTGGCTGATGAAAATTTTCATAAAAGTTACATCTTCTCCCATTGATCTTTTATTGTTTCTCAGAAACTTCACCTCTCTGAGGCTGCTAGTCAGGCTTGAGTCATGTATACATTAATAACAAGTGTATGTGAATGTATTTGTTTTAGTACCAGCATTCACCACCATGATACTTATGCACAGTGTGGATGATTTGCTATCAGGACAAGCCCAATACAAGTGCCATCACTGCTTTGTGCAATGCCACCATTTAGAAATGTTTCTGGCAGCCTTTTCATTGTTCATGGAATATTTGAAGCAATTCTATGTTTTCTGCAAGCTGACAATTTTCTCTCCATTCCATAGTTAATGCTACTTGTAATTTCTGCATATGCTCGGTTTGCTTCATGATGAGAACTTTGTTGTACCTTATTTGGAGAAGGCCTCCTCAGATGAAGGAGAAAAGAAATACCAGAAAGATGACCCACAGCTGGAACTGGAGGAGGCTATAACAGAAGCAGAGCACAGTCCATCCCAGTCAGCACCTGCAGATTTGGAAGAGGAGATGGAGGCTCTACACCCTCACATGCATCCACAGCTCACATGCAAAAAAGAGAAATGCCAGACATGTCCTTCACCAAGTTAATGAAGCTCGATGGGTTAATTTACTGGCAACTATAAATTAGCTCAGGCAAGGCTATTCTGTGAGGCAGACAATACATCCAATGCTTCCTGGTAACTTTGTATGATATCCTTTGCTTTGTGTATCTCGGACCTTCAGCTTGAATTTGGACTAATCTCTATGGCAACACCTTCTAAATTTTGGACTTGACCTAAGATTGTTTGCTGTGTTTGACTGTCATACTGTCTGGATTACAGTCTTCTACAGACACGAATATCAGCTTGGGACTGGTCTGACTTTTCCCTCATCTGCTTTTGCAGCCAGGAGGAGCATAATCTTGGGTGCTTGCTTACTTTAAAACTGGGCATGATTGACTGAACAACATGTGCCCTTCAGACTGCATGGACTGCATTTCAAATTTTGCAGCTTCTAGAAAGCCACCCATAAATCCATAAAGCAGCAAGTGTTTACCTTTAAAACCCACTTTGAATCTTTGAAACATGGCTGTTTATTTGACTTGCTTACAAGCTTTCAGAAGCCTGCTTTCAGAAGCCTCCTGGAATCACCTGTCATCAGCCTTAAATAACTGTCATGAGCTGTAAACAGAATATATGTGGAGGGAAAATTTTGTTTTAAAGAATTTTTTTTGAAGGACAATGCAGCTATTTGCACTGCCGTAATGGAGATGGGGTTTGGGAGACAATATGACTTAAACATCCTAAAGGCACTTGATCTCATCTATCTTGGAGGCTAAACAGGGTAAATAGATGGGAGACCACCATAAATACCAGGTGCTGTAGGCTCTATTTTATAGGGAGAAAAAGGCAAGACCACTTCTAAGTATGCTTTCCCTAAGAAAACCCTATGAAATGCATGGGATTGCAGAAATTGACAGGCAACTTAAAGGCACACACACACGGCACCATGAGTCCTAGAGTTTGACTATTTCTGAAGTAGAGAAAGTCTCATATACCTTGATATACATTGGATGTAAAACACTGGGGACATAAGTGCCCCATTATGTGGAAAGTAAAAATTCAACATATAGAATGGACCAATGACAATGTTTCTACTGGACATTATGGATAAACAAGTGAACAGGAAATATGGACAATTTCTCCAATATATAGTAACAGCAGCAATAAAACTGGCTGTTCAAACTTGGAAAGGGACTAAAGCACTGACAACAGAAAAATGGATTGTTAAGGTTGCTGAGTTAGCCTAAGTTGCCAAACTGACATTGTACAAACCAAGTGAAGATTTTTTGAACAATTAGAAGCCATTTATGAAATTTTTAAGCAATAAAAAAAAATTAATTATGCAATAATTTGTGGCTAAGGCTACTTGCAATTTTAGTAGTAGGAGTATCTAGTTGGAACTTATAAGAATACCAATAGCAAGTATGTTTCTATACTGCTTATCAGTGTACTTAAGCCCTCCCTAAGCAGTTTGCAACATGTAAGCTAATTGTTCCAAAAAGTTGGGTACTCATTTTAGTGACCTCAGAAGATTGCCAGGCTGAGTTGATCCTGAGCCCCTGGCTGGTATTGAACTCACAATCTTGTGGTTTGTGAGTGAGTGGCTGCAGTATAGGCATTTAACTACTGCATCACCATGGCTTCTTACTATAATGGAATATTTAATCTTCCATTTTGCTTTCCTCCCTTCTTTACAATTTGTATTGGGGGATCAGAGCGCATTTGTGTCTTAGGACCTTATCACATTAGGCACTTATCACTGCCAAAACGTTGCCCAAACATTGCATAAGCACCGAAGGTGGGATCATCCTTTGCGCTTCTAAAATGTAATTAAAGCTACCCGCTTTCCTTCCGTTGCTAAAGCATTAGCGGGGAAGCATCAGAGGAGCCATTTTTTAATAATGGAAGATCCCAGCAACGGGAGAGAAGTGGGAAGCCTCAATTACATTTTAGAAGCACGATGGATGATCCTATCTCCGGCACTTCTGCAATGTTTGGGCAATGCTGCCCCTCGCACGTGACAGGGGCACCTCATAGCGCCCGTTTAAATCAGGTCTAATACTGGTGCTGACATGGTGCTGAGAATAGTCTATTTATAGTCATGGTAGTGGAGATTCCTTCATGTTTTTTTTAAAAAATTATTTTATCAGTATTCACACAGTGTCTTCATATTTGCATTGCAAAGAAACTGAAGTTTTAAAAAACTGAATGTGGAATAGAACTGGGAGATTTCCCCATCTCTGCTTTCTATCATTCAGCTTGGGATAGAAGGATGAAGTTGTATTATGTAAATCTAATCTATAGTTTTAAAATTCCATACAAGGGCACTAAGAGAGTATATGGCTGAAACCCAGAACTGTAAAACAAATGTTAGGAATGCAAGAAATATTTAGTAATATTATTTAAACAAAACAGGAAAAGGAAGCCCAGTATAATGAGAAAATTGTACTGCCATCAGACCGTCAGCTCTAGTTTTGAAACACTTGCTGGGTATGTGTATGTAATTGATGAATAATACATTTGTGTCTGGGCAGATGGTTAAGCAGTAAGCTTCCTGTATAACAATGGTAAGCCTACATTTGTTTCCCTCCTTCTCCATGGATGAGTCATATTGCTGTCCTTTTCAGCAAAGGACTTGCGAAGCGAAACCATTTCTAAAGCTCTTTATTTGCTGTCATCAGCATAGTAGCCATTTCTGTGGTGTTACAGAATACTAAATGATTCTTGAGCAAACAAGAAACTTGGTGTTCTCTTTCTGATTATACATGTGATGATGGGAGAGGCTCCTATGAAGGAAGAAGAAGGGATGAAATAAGATGATAAATAATTTATGAGTTGAGAAAACTAATCAGAACACCTCTATTCCCATGGTCCTTAGTTGGGTGCTCAATTACTTCTTAGGAGAAGTTGAGAGACCAATAACCCAATGTCTAGGATATAAATAAATTGTATTATTGAGGACAATATTAAACCTTAGATTAGTATACCAAAATAGCTCATGTAAATTCTGCACTGATTTCCCAACAATGGCCCATGTCTTCTTCCTTTTCTTGATTTTATTATATTAACACAAGGATTCCATCTCTCTTTCTCATAGTTTAATTATAGCTACAAAGGATGAGCTGCATGAGGTGGGCTGCAAATATGCACACCACCTGTAAAATACCCTCTTTGGTTTCCTCTGGGTCCTAGAAGAATATTAAGCCTATATCACACAATGAGATCCTACCTTCTTGTGTGTGTGGTAAACAGATTACATGACTGTAACTTTTGGGCACAACAGTTTAGGTCAATAGGTTTCTATTCACTTTAATGAATATATTAATGGGCCCAATGAAACCCCAATACTTATTCATGTGTGTCATGCCCTGCATCCTGGACCCTGGGATGGACTTTGAACCTGAGAATGAAGGCTCTGATATAAAGCCTGAGAACCCAGAGGACATATCAGGTCTGCAGCCACAAAAGGAAAGGGTCCAGCAGCCACAGGAACAGAACCTTCAGATACCACAGGAGCAGAATTCCCAGCAGCCACAATCCTCTGAAAAAGAGTAAAAAAAGTGACATGAAGGCATATACATATGCAAATCATGTATGGAATTTTTTACCTTTATTCTGGTAAGTTTCTACAGTGAAGAAATATAATGCAACTTTAAAAGCCATGTTACATTTTGTTATTGTTGTGTGCCTTCAGGTTGTTTGCTATTTATGATGATCCTAAAATGATCCCTGCATGGAGTTTTCTGGTGCTGAAAGTGTATGACTAGCCCAAGGGCACTCAGTGGGTTTCCATGGCCAAGCCAGGATTCAAATCCTGGTCTCCAGAGATCTAGTCCAATGCTCAAACCACTATGCCACGCTGGCTCTCAAAACTGGGACACAAAATGGCTTACAAATTAAAAAACAATACAATTAAAAACATACAAATAGAAATAAACTAGTACAGCATCAAAACACATAACTCATTAAAAGAATAAAATGTAATTTAAAATATAAATGATGTACAATTAAAAAAAGATAAATTTTTCCAGTCTTAAATTCAATAAATTCAGTAAAAAAAAACTTTTAAAAACATTTTTTAAAAGTTTGTTTGTTTGTTTATTGTATATCCCTCTCTTCTCCTAATAAGAAGTCCAAGGCAGTTTACAATATATTAAAACCAAATACAATTTAAATAATGAATAATACAAAAGTTAAGCAATTAAATAAACAACTATATATATATATATATTAAAAATGAAATAATAAAAGACAGTTAAAATATAATAATATGGCTTGAGTCTCTCATATCTCTTATTCTGCTTGGGACCAGTTTTGGATTTTTACTTTTTAATATATATATGTATACACACACACACACACCACATACATATACATATACAGAGAGAGAGAGAGATCTTGGAGATAGGACCCAAGTCTAAAAATGAAATGCATTCATGTTACATATACACCTTATAAATGTAGCCTGAAGGTAATTTTATTGCTAATATTTGTAATAACTTTGTTCATGAAATAAAGTTTGTCTACACTGAACCATCAGAAGACAAGGTGTCACTGTCTCAGGCACCCTTGTGGAAAATTTTGGATTTTGGAGTATTTTGGATTTTGGAATTCTGGATAAGGGTTACTCAACTGTAATGACAATAGTACAGCATGCTCCAGTTAAAAGACCTGTAATGGCCAGTTAACAAAAAAGTTTGGACATATCCATCTCTAAAAGAAAAAAATCAAGTTTCAGTAATGACGCAGGACAAGAGCACTGAGGTTTACGTTCTGGAATTGCAGGGACATCAGAGGTGTGTTGTAGACGTGGATTGGTCTGTGAATAAAGATATTCACCTTCCTTTTTGGTGCAAAATAATAATAATAATAATAATAATAATAATAATAATAATAATAATGCATGTGGTATGGAATCATAATGGCAAAGAATAATTGAACAGGTAGCACAGCCAGTATTTACACTTCCATCTACCAAGTTCCCTTGCCAGCTAATTCTAATGTTACCCTTTAAGGGTTTTTATGTCTGAAACCCTTTATTAACTTCATGTAAAGGGCTTTATTAACTGGGAACTTAAGCTTTTCTAATAATAGTTTTAAATTACAGTGGTTAACACTCATGCCACTTCAGTTGCTAAATGAAACACCAGCTGAATGAAATATTCTCTTATAAAAGGAAGAGGAAAAAACACACACATTCCAGCCACTTCAGGGAGATGGAACAATGCTGACAATAACAAGCCAGTGATCCAAAACTGGGTAGTGGCTTGTGGTGGCTTCAACATTGCTATGACTCTATTTGGTGTGTAGAATGAAAGGAATGTTGCACTTTGATCAATCATTTTGTAGTGTGGTCTCTGACTGAGTAGTTGCAAAAGGAAACAATGAAAAATAATGGAACAGAGAAGAGGATGCAGACAGATGTCTTTCCATGTAGACTTTGACTTTTTGCTGACTCATTGGAAGGATGAGTTGAAGAAGTTTTGTTACCTGAGATGAAGAAACCTGCTATAGTGCCCTCCTCCATTTTATGTCCAAAATCTTACTGAGCTGGCACATGACTCTTTTGTCATTCATGATAATGAGATGTCTTCCTCTCATAAGATTAGTTTAGGAGATAACAGGGCAGATTGCATGACACAGAGCTTTTCCTCTCTGCAGTGTTTTGTTGCCAGCGACTGGGTGCTTGTGCCTGAGCCATCATCTCACTTTGCCTAATAGTGAACCATGTTCAGAAGGCTTCTTTCTCTTCCCTGTTTAAGAAGGGGCAACAGTTTATTAATGCAGCTTGGATCAAATGGGAGTAGCCTTCTAATTCTTATAGCTGTGGGCACCCTCTGGATAAAAGATGCAAGAACTCAAAGGGAAATGCTCTGATGACTTTTTCACATGGGGAAAATTGGAAGGTTATCCCAGGGTCAATCCAGGGTCATCCATATTGTTTCACGTAATTTCTCAGAAGAATATCAAACAATGCCAAACGCAATGGGAAGGTAATCCAAAAACAACTGTGGGTCATCCCAGGGACAGGCAAATTGGGAGAAACATTGAATTTATAAATAATGTTCCACTCCAAATTTTCAGTCAATTTGCTTTTGCCTGTCTAGATTGGCCTTGGATTGTCTTCGTTAGAAACACACTGAAACTCGCATGATCCTTCGTTGCGATTTCCCCTCCCTGGCTCAAAATGGGAGGACATTTTGGAATTCCTCTTGGAGAGGAGGCTGGAATGGAGGACATGCCCTGGGAAAGGAGGGCGCTCTAGTCACCCTGTGTGACAGCCACACAGCCCCCTACTCGAATGTGTGTGTGCGCATGTGCATGTGCGCGCACACACACATACCTTCTCCACCCAGGAAAGGCCAGTGCATGTGACTGGTTAGTTTATGCATTCAGAAACATGGCTCCCTTTAGCCCTTTGCTGGCCCAAAGGACAAACACAGCACATCCACTGGGTCTTTCTCCTCGCCCTTAATCCTCCTTTACCTTCTGACCATTTCTGCCCTTCTCACTCCACCCACCTCTCCTCCCGCCATTTCCCTCCCCAGCCTTGCCAGAGGAGCCTCAGAAGCAACAGTCTCTGCCAAGTCCAAAAATCCCTCCTGAGGTGAGGAAGGCAACTGTGGGGCACTTGCCTCCTCCTCCTCTGCTGAGAAGAAAGCAGCTGTTTGGGAGGAGAGACCAAAGGAAGGGGGGTAAAGTGAAGGCAAACCCCCTCTGAAGAAATCTTGTCCACAAAACCCCATGATAGTGTCTGAAATAAGTCTGAAACAACTTGAAGGCACACAGCAGCAGCACAAAAGCTCAGTTTAATTCTCCAACAAGAAATGTTAGAAACAGACTACAATTCCTAAGATCCTTTGCTGCAGTTTCTCTCTCCCTGAATTCCCTGGCTCCCTGTGATCCTGTCCTTCCTCCCTCATGTTAATTCACAATAGAAAGCTGTTTGGTATGTACGCATGTGATGAATTCATTTGTTTTGGCACTGCTTTCTCTTTTGTATGGATGCTGTTCTTATTTGTGTGTGATGAGCTACTATGTAATTATATGCATTTCTGAACTGGCCCCACTTTCTTTTTTTTCCAAGATGGTGATACATTTCTCCCATGTGAAAATGTCCTGAGGCTCCCATTTGGGTACTCTTAGAGTTTTCTGCTTTCTTCTGCAAACACACACAAGAGACTGTTTTCTCATAAAAAGTCAGAAGCTATTCCCATGCATTCTGACACACTTCGCTGCTTCTCTGTGCTCTCAACTTTGAATCAGATGACCAAGGTTGCATCCACACTGTAGAAATAATCCAGCTTGGCACCACTTTAACTGCCATCGCTCTGTGCTATGGAATTCCTTTGTGAAGCCGGTGGCTTCACAAAGGAAGGAGACATTGTTGGATTCCAAGGAAACATCTTCCTTGAATTGGAAATAGCCACTAAATTTCCTTGACTTTGAAAATCTACCAGTGACTGCATGGCCAAAGGGGGAGGTGCCAGCCTGCAGATAGCCCTTCCTACCATCTGAACTAAGACCAGAAACAGAAAATGCAGGCCTATGACTAACAACTTCAATTTTTTCTCCTTTTTGCCTGATGAAGAAGCCAGTGTGACTAGGAAAGCTTGCAACATGTAATTGTGCATTTTGATTGGCTCAATAAAGGTGCTATTGTTTGGATGTTATGGGATTTGCTATATGGACAATACAAATTACCCCTATATGTTTATTGAGCCATGATTAACTGTGTCAAACTGGATTATTTCTGCAGTGTGGATGTAGCCCAAGAGGGAATTAGCCACTCTGTGATGTGATATAGGACCAGGAATGTTCCCATCACTCCATCCCAAGCCAGCATTGTAGTATTTTGGACTGCTACATGGCTAGGGATTATAGACAATAGATGTGAAAGCTTGGAAAACATAGAAAAACTGGAGATCCCTCCCTAAGAAGAGTTTCTCCTCCCCCCCCCCCGGCCCGGAAAACCTGCAAAATTGAAAAATGGATTATGCAATATTTTATTTGGGAACCATAAAAATATTTGAGATAAGATGTTCATATATTTATATCCCACAACAAATTATTTCTAAAATCTATGTAATAGGAAGACTTTTTTTTTTTTTTTGGCAAGACTATGTTCAGTATCACATCATCTCAATTCATTATTTTGGTCTTCTTTTTTCAGTTCCTTTTATGGAACTCAGTGCACTGTATCTGTTTGACATTACAAAGATCAAGAAGAGACAAAATAATTTTCTTTGTTTTACTAATATTCATGTTTTATTCTGTTTGCATTGTTTGCTTTTCAGAGTTCATAAAGCACAGGGGAAAAGAAAGGAGGCATGAAAGAAACAATTGTGCCCAATGGATAAAAATATGATGCTAGTACATTGGTCGGGGGGGGGGGGGAATGTATGCTGTTCCACCACATTAGATACCTAAAGAAGCCCTGCTCTAGTTGATGCAATGAGGAGGGGTAGAAAGAATGTTCAAAGACATTTTTATAATGGTTAAAAACATGTTTCTTGAGTGTCAACCCTGAAAAGGACTGCATCTACACTGTAGAAATAATGCAGTGTGACACCACTGTAACTGCCATAACTCCGTTCTGCGGTGTGAAGAACAGGAAGAATTAAGCCAGACCATCAACAGCTAATTAGAAGTCTGCCGGCAACAGCCAATTGAATGCTGGCTGGTAAGAGGAGAAGAATTCTGTTGCTGACAGTTGGAGTTAGGTAGGGTTTTGGTTTCATTTATGGTCTGGTTGGGTGAAAGTCCAGAAGTTAAGGACTGTGGGAGCTAAAATTTGGTAGGAAATGATATGCCAGCTGCACCCTTTTCTGGAAGTCAGGGATCTTGAAGCCATAGTACATGCGCTGGTAACCTCACATCTGGATTTCTGTAATGCACTCTACGTGGGGCTACCCTTATGCTTGGTCCAGAAACTTTAACTAGTACAGATTATGGCAGCCAGACTGGTATTCGGTACATCTAGAAGATACCATATTACACCAATTTTAAGATCTCTTCACTGGCTGCCCATCCGTTTCTGGTCCCAGTACAAGCTGTTGGTTATTACCTTTAAAGCCCTAAATGGCTTGGGTCCAAAATATCTCCAGGACAGCCCTCTTCCATATAATCCACCCCACATACTTAGGTAATTTGGGAGAAATCTACTACAACCAATAAAAAGCAGGTTATCAACAACTGGCAATAGGACCTTTTCGGCTATTGCTCCCAGACTATGGAATGGCCTGCCGGATGAGATCTGTCATACAACCACCTTAGACAGCATTTTGCCGCTTCTCCCTGGCCCCAAAAAGCACCATATTGGCGCCTTTGGGCTGCCGCTGTGGCTGTCCTGGCCCCAATACGTGGCGCAAAGGGGCGGCTGGAGGCTGCCGCAAATCAGTGGTCTGTATCCCGCCAATAAATCCCAGGTGCCATAGGATGAGAATAAAGCACTTAAAAGTGGTGTCAAACTGCATTATTTCTACAGTGTTGATGCACTTCAAGGAGAAACTTTGACAGATGAGATTCTTCACAGTTTGGGACATATTCTGCACAAAAACAGCATTTTTTTAAATCAACAGAAATTTTTCTTGAGCAGGAAATGCTGTTTTCTGTGCAAAAAGGTACAAATTTTCCACAGATTAAGTCCCAAATTATAGCATTTCAACTCAGCAAACAGAATTCTCTGCACTGAAAATAAGAACAGCAAAAAAAAAAAATCCTCATTCTGTGCAGAGTTCCCATTTTTATGTAGAATTCTGTGCAGAATAAATCCTGAACATGTCAAAAACTACCCAGTTTACAGACTTTCTCACAATGGGAATATTTTGCTTGCTTCAGGAACAAAGATAGGATGGAATTATATCCCTAGGTCTCCAGTGGTCTAAAAATCTCAGGTGTGCAGATTTGCTTTCTGACTCATGCAGTACCATAGACAAGAGTAGCTGGAGTATCAGTCTGAATACTGATTCTTATATGCAATTCCCCCTTGAAGTATTTTTCTGTTTTGACTAAAAACATGTTCTCTTTTAGAAATATGTTCTCCTTTCAATATTGCAATCCCCATGCTTCTGGGGAAGATCAGTAGCATAGTGATATAAAACACATGATCTTCATGCTAAAAAAAAATAAATAACAACAACTAGGTTGAACTTCTAGGGATTTCCAAGATAAGGAATGATCCTGGATTGAAATCTAAGAGAGCTGCTGTCAGTCAGAATGAGTTGGACCAACGGTATAAGGTAGTTTGATATTTTTCATGAATTAAAAATGTTCCCATTCTTTCCCCAATTTCCACAACCATACAAATACAAACAAGAAGCTGAACTAACCTCTTCATCTAGTCTTACGGCTGTGGGTCAGATGCACACAGTTCATGCAGACTCTCATATACTTGGTAACCCCTTCCTCCTTGATATAGTCCCAAACTCTCCTGTTTAAGTGAAGCACCAAAACCAGAAGTTTTATTAAACAGTTGATAAACCATTGTGCTGAGCATTTGGGCTGGTATAACAGACTGAACAAGATTATTTGTGTTGTGTTGATATGCAAAATGGTAAACAGTCATGTAATTTGTAAAATCAAGCAACAAACTTCAGTCAGACTTTCTGTGGTACCTTCATAAATTAACTCACCTACTAAGAATGTAATTGATTTTGATATTCATGTCAGTTCACTTGGCATACTAACTTCAAATGTCAAAGAATTAAGCCTAATTATTAGCAATTATTCTTATGCTTGCATCCAGCACCATTGATTTTAAAAGTCCCCTGTAATGTTGGAAAAAATATCAGATGTAACCCTGAGCAGTCACAAAATGAGATAAATTATTCTAACTGCTCTCTCTATATATGTGCCTGTGTTTCAGATAAATCTATTTAGCGTGCATTGTGTATATCGTGGACACTTGTGGCCTTACATTTAATGGACAGCAGCTCCCATTATTCTTCACCATTAGCTATGCTAAGGCTGCAGTCCATGAACTACTATAGCACCAAAGCTGCCCATTACTGTTTTACATAATTTTCTACTTGCTTGCTAGCATGTGGTAATAGTAAGTGATTAAAATACAACAAATGGATTAAGGTTTGCTAGTGTGTACAGCAGCTCCATAAGCAGACTAAGGCCAGTTGCAAACCCAAACTACTCTTTAAAGGACAACTGGCTCATCTGTTACATTTTGATGTTTTCAATGATACTTTTTTTGGGAGGGAACAAATTCTCTGGAAAT
>NC_056526.1:111723509-111746453 GCF_019175285.1 Sceloporus undulatus
ACCAACATTGCCTTAAAGACAATGTCGCAGAGGGGTTTCTTTTTTTTTCCTTAAAGCTTTGTGCTTGTTCAGGCATCTGATAACAGATTTTCATTAGCCTGGCAGTATATTTCTTCTTATCTGACATGGAATATCCCAAGTTGTGAAACTTGGCCCAACAAAAAAGACTAATGATTTAATATTTCTTAATATTTAATTAATTGCATATTTTGCTTATTTACTTATTAGCAACTGAAAGTTGTTCTTTGTGGCTTCTCTTTTATAGGGAAGTGAAAATCTCTACTTTCAATTTGTTGAGTTTCTCTGAATACTACCCACATTGTCTACTCACCCCAATTTCACACTGAGTTGGATAATTTGTTGTTTTCTTTTCACATGGACATTTCAAACTAATTCTCTAATTCATGCTTGGTAATTTTTGCATTTATTTGCACAATTTGCCTATTTAATAGATAAATTAATTAATCTCTGATGATATACATTTTTGCTGTATGCATTTTCAAATATGCATTCTTTTCCTTCATAAATCATTTCACATAAAGATCCTCAAAACCTCACATCTGGGTGAGCTAAGGTGAAGTGAGATGTGGTGCACATTTTATCACAAATTTCAGGATGTGCAAAAAATACTTTAACTTAAATTTCTAGGTCCGTTGAAATGCCCTTTCAATTCTGACTCTTTGAATGCTGTTGATTTTCATAACACAGCTATGTAGATATGGATATGGATTCAGATCTAGCTACAGATATAGATAAATTGCAATATATTGTTGTAAGCCATTGTGAGTCCATTTTTAATAAGAAAGGTACTCATCTTTTACATTCTTGCTCCAGATATTGTTTAAATAAAAATAAATGTATATTAGATAGCTGTGATTTAGGAATCCCTAAAAATAAATACACAAATAGCTGGTTCTCCAATATTTGTTCCAATGTTTCTTATATTCTATTTCTTTTATGTAAATTTAATTTAAATTTTGAACCTGCACATTGGTGTACTGATCCTTACTTTGCAAAGCTTATTGTAGAGTTATACTCTGTACATTTGCTCTCTTTCTCTTTTATCTGAAGGTGGAAATTTGTGGGCGTCAGACTTACTGTGTTAGCATTTACGTAACTTGTACTTGCCTTTGAAGTAGGTGTGCCATTAAGATGAATAAAGGCAATCTGCACAATTCTGCTGGCATTGTTATTCCTGTCCATCTGGGAGCAAAGCAAACAATGCAGAAATGCACTGATTTATAGAAAGAAAGGTTCCTTTGAAACTTTATTTTATTTAATGAAGCTTGCAAATCTGTTGTGTAGAACCAAAAGGAGCCTACCTTCTCCCTTGAAATGCAGTGAATGCACGTTATAATTCACATTAGCTTTTGACACATTATAACATCAGAGGGAGAACATAAGCTTACATCATGACAACATAGGATAATTTCCAGGAAGTTGAATATTTATTGAGCTGTGGGATGGGATCTAGGGCAGAAGAGTTGGAAACAATGGTACTTCACCTTTCATTTTAAATTAAGATATGGTAGCAGTTGCTTCACTATCTAGATGTATTCATGCTGGATGGTTTAGGGTGGGAAGAGGAAAATAGAGGGAACTCTGTTGTTGCTAGGCAATTGTAGAAACATGCCAGGGGCTCCCATCCTATACACATTTATCTGGGGCTCGGTCTCATTGAATTCACTGTCATGTATTTACTTACTTACTTACTTACTAGAGAGAGGCTAAGATCATATGTCATCTGCATAATAGTTTGCATACACAGTCCCACCTGGCTCCAAAAATGTTTTTAGGACTGTGAAGAGAAGGGATTACCTGGATGGCATGTGAATAATAGTTTTCTAATCCAGGAAGAGATGAACATTTCATCTGGAATCCTGTTTGAAGCATACACTTGTGCAATCTTGCTTGCTACCAATTCTGCCTCCTAAGGTTACCCCTGCAACAGTGCTCCGATATGCGTGCCATGATGATTTAGGTGGTGTCTGTATAGGCCGGAATATCCCAGATCATAGCTGCCCCAATCTCCCTCCATTACCTAGGACCTCCATTATGGCACCAGCTACCTATTCACATACTCCACTGCGCCACCTGGCACAGTGACAGTGGGTCATTCACTCATGAGATTAGGATATGGCACCCAGCATCAATCGTGTGGCTAAGCCCTCCGAAGGAGGGACATGCCACCATGGCAGCCATGCCAGGTGACACAATGAGATATATTTTAACAGTTGCTTGGCATCAGAATGGAGGGCTCTAGATTTCCCACAGTTTTCCAAGAAGGTATCTTCTTTAACTCCATTTTAAGAGGGGTATACCCTGAGTTTGGTACTGAGTAGGCTGGATGCCATCCATACTGCTCAAACCAGACTTGGGGATTGGGCCCTGTGTCATCCAGATTGCACCCCAAGAGGACAGCAGGAGGCAGGTTTATTTGACTCATGTAGCCAGGGCCTTAGAGGGCTGGAGGAGACGGCTGACCATTTGTGCCAAAACTAATATGTTGTTCAGAAGTTATGCATTTTGCACAATACCTTTACACCTTTTGGCCAGGCCTTTCGGGAGGGTGTGAATTTTGAGGGTTCTTTTTTAATGAAAAGCTCTTGCAATGGACCTTTCTCTCAGTGTCTCAAGACAAATTTTCTCACCATACAGATTTTATTTTTAACATTCTTTACATCTCTATCAGCATAACATCAAGGTCCAAGTGGTTATTTTCAATTACCTGGATCTTTCTGCAGTTTATCAGTTTTTGGTCCTGAGTTTTACCCCTTTCAAGATCAAATCTTCAAGTTGTAATTCCTTTATTGATGATTAAATTGTAGTCTTGGATATCATTATTCCATTGTTCAGCAAAATATCTGCAACATACCGGTCTCTGTATTTGCTGTTATTAAATATGCTGACACCTTTTGGTGGTGCCCAGTCAATTTACTTTTAATGTCTTTACTTGGAAGTGAAAAAAAGTATATGTTAATATGTGATCTCTCCTCCTCTTGCATTCCTCAATATTTTGGAGCAAGTTTACAGCATATAATGTCAATTGGGGCATTTGCCCACTGCTCCCCTTTAGGATTTTGATCTGTCACACAAATTTGCATAGGAACAAATGGAATATGGAAAATAGTTCATTCCTGCAAGTGCTGAAATAGCCTGAGTAAAATACTGAATGCTGTATAGTTTCATGTTTATTTTATAATAGGTCCATCAAGTTTGACACAGCCAGGGAGAGAGGGAATGCAGTGTTCCAGTATTTCCCTTGACCTGATTCTCCTATATTGAGGCTACAGAACTCAGTGTTGGGAACAGAAATCACCAAACATATAGCTAACTTGAAAGGATCAGTTCTGTTTGGAAGAAAAACTGGGCCACCCAAAAACAAGTGGTTTCTAAGAACTTGTGAGACTATACGTACATACATATACGAATGAATTAAAGCAAAATGTATTTTTAAAAACCCAGGTAGCCTAACAAGGATCAGTGAGCTTCCAGGAATGACCAAATTCAAAACAGAAAAATAATAGAACCATGGTGACTAACTGCCACATCTATGGAGACCAGTTTTCTTCCCCTTGGACCTTCTGGAGGCAAAGACTATCAAAAATGCCAAATAGATCGAAAAAATAATTTTTGCTTTTGAAAACATAATCTAATATTTTAATATTAGATAGTGTAGCCCTCCCTGCAAATCATTTGAAAGGAGAATTGGCACACTTGGTTGACTTCACTCATTCCAGGATAGAATTCACTTTCCATCTGGATCCTTTCACACCGCACAATTGTAGCACTATGAATCCACATTAACTGCCACAACAACATCCTATGAAATCCTGGAATTTGTAGTTCAGTAAGGTACTAGAGCTCTTTGGCTGGGAATTTTAATCACCCTAATTACAAATTACAAATTTTCATAGATTGGAACCATGATAGTTACAATGGAATCATGTTTCTATAACTGTGTACCATGTAAGTGCCCTTTGGCCAGAAAAAAGGAGGGGTGGAAAAGTTGTTTTTCCAGTAGTCATGCTGGCTAAAGGGTTCAGTATCCTATCATCCAAAAAAGTAACCTTTTCAAAGTTTAGAAGTTCTGAGAAACAGCATTGCTTTACCTTGTCAATGACTGTTATTGGTACTACTGCTACTATGATTTCTACAGCTACTACACACACATGAAGACATTTAACCAGTACACTTAACCTCTAATATTGCCCTTTGGATCCCATCCTGGGAGAGAGGTGGGGTGTAAATTAATTAATTAAATGAATCAATCTAAGCTCTGAATATCTACTCCGTTACTAAGCCAAAGAGCCAGCATGGTCCAAAGACAAATCTGGTGGTCACGTGGCACCAAATGCTGTTACCTTCCCACCTTCCCACCAAAGTGGTACCTATTTATCTACTTTCATTTGCATACTTTTGAACTACTAGGCTGGCAGAAGCTGGGACTAGTGATAGGAGCTCACTGCATCATCCAGCACTCGGGCCTCAAACTGCCAACTTTCTGATCTTCCAATTGTCAGAAGTGATGTCTTAACCATAAGCCGCCACATCTCTCTATATATTTTGTATTGCGCAATTGCAGGGGGGTATTTTAATATCACTCCAGCAATAAACACAAAATCCCTCTTATTTCCCCCTGTGCTCACAGGGTATGTTATCCTTCTGTGATCTACACTGAAATCACACATGCAATTACTTAAATGTCAAGATCAACTTCAGTGAGGTTCTTTCCCAAACTGATCATGTAATTTGTTGTTTTCACCCAATTGCTTATTAAAAGCAAACATGGAAATTTACTTGCTTTGCCATCTGAATTATTTACGTCCTATAAATAATAAGCATGTGTACAAACAATTAAGAACTGTAAATAGAATAGGAAGCACCCATAGAGGCTTGTGAATATAATTCTTTATATATGCATTTTCAGAGCTTAAATTGTGTTAAAAGCCCACTGAAAACTTACGGATCATTACTGCCATTTTCTCCAAAAGGGTATTAGCTTTGTAAAACAGACATCGTGTTTATAAATGTTTTAAAATTAAATCTGAATTATTCAGAAAAAATGAAATTCAATCCTGAGGCATGCCTTAACTATTCATAGTACATAAAGTTTGCTTAGCTGTCTTGGTGGGTTCACATAAAGAGGCTTCAGTTTCTTGAAACTCACCTTTCAATGCCAGTCATGAAAACATGGTAGAGAGGCCAAAAAGTATTCTCCCCTCTCACCCCAAAGAGAAGGAAGGAAGGGGAGGGGAAGATCTGTCCCACTTCATACACTATCTGGCCAGATTATAAGATGCTCTGATGCTTGCTGTGCTTCATATATTGAACAATATTTGGTTTGGAATCACGTTTCATTTTGTGCAAGTGTCTGAGGACCACAAGACCATATGACCACATGCTTAATTAAGAACTACTATATTTATATAAATATGAAACTTAAATATATTTAAATTAACTTTAATGTGATATTTATTGCAATATCGGGCAGTGAATATGATATTGCTAACAGTGGGATGGTCAGTTTCATAGTCTATCTATCATTCCTTTTCTCCGTTGACTGTACTGTTTTGAGCAATTTCTGTGGCACACCACAATGTCATTTGTTTTTCGAAAAAATATCCTGAGCAAGCATGGGAACGTGAAGGGTTACAAAAAGGACAAAAACAAAAAGGTGCCCACCTGTGTGTTACAGCAAAGAGCCATTTTGTGGGGGCTTTTCAAGTGTTCCAGGAGCATATCTCACACGCCTATGGGTTTTCTTCCTTAGTTTTCCTTATTGGCCTTCCCATTCTTTCAGTTCTGTAAAGAGTCATCCTCTTTTTGTCTTCTTCACTTGGCTGTGTTCTGTAATTGCTTTCAAAAGTCTCTTGGAAAAGTACTATACCACCTGTTATTTCCTTCTCAATACTGTTTTTTACATTACAGCTTGGTAGTCCCCCCCCCCCCCCCGTTAAAGTAACGTAATCCTTAGTTAGCATATTAGATTAGAGTTTGGGCCCAGTATATATTTATAATGACTCCCTTTTTGCTAGTTTTTTTCTCCCACACCTTCTCAACATCCTGAAAAATTCTAGCCTGTAGCATTTTTTCTTCTCGATATCCTTCCTCCATTAGACCATGTATTTGATTATGAACTATTCATTGGTAAATAAAACAACATTTAGATCTGCCAAAAAGAAGGTTAATGTATTTCTTTTTTCCTGCTACTCCCTGGGGTGATGGTGGTGATTGTTCAGCTTCTGCCTTACTAATTTGATTACTCTAGTTGAAAAACCTACTACTATTACTTGGGGGTTTTCAGACTGGCTGTTTGGGTCAGCTTGGGGGCAGAGTGCCAGCTCTGCACCAGATGGCGTGTGGCATCACGGCATTCCTTCAGTGCTGCATACAGATTACACAGCACTGAAGGAGCAGCACCAAGCTGTGGCATTTTAATAATGTGCCCTCATCCATAGTACATTGCTTGATGTGCTGAGAGGTGATGAATAACTGCTATAACCATTATTATTATTATTATTATTATTATTATTATTATTATTATTATTATCATCATCATCATCATCATCATCATCATCATCATCAACCGCAACAACCACATATAATTATGATTGTTATTACCATCTTGAACCAGACTATTTCTCCAGTCTTTCTGCCACAGCAGGGTGTGTGTGTGTGTGTGTGTGTGTGTGTGTGTGTGTGCACCTTTAGGTTTCCAACTTATGGTGACCCATCAAAGGGTTTTCTGGATCTGTGAGTGTGTGATATACCCAAGGTCACTCAGTGGGTTTCCATGGCCTAGTGGAGCATTGAAACCAGAGTTAAAGCCCAACACCCAACCACTTCAGTGTACAGAGTGTAGTTAGTTAAACTGATAGACTAAAGGAAGATGCAAGGCTGTCTCAAACTGGAGACAGAGTTGGAGTATTTACAATATAAAATGTACATGTAATAAGAAAATGGATGGTATGTTGAATGAGGACAGTATGTTGATATTCTCTTGATAAAAACAAGGAAGTAAATTACGTAGTTCTGTGACTGCAAGCTTTCCAGAAACAGAAATCAGGTTGGCGTGAGCTCACTGTCAGTGATAGATGGAAGCACTTGCAGATGAGAAAACTACCACAAATTATAGCAATTAACAGGTTTGAGTGATTATTGAAATGAGACTGACATTGGTAAATTACTTCTTGGTGTTGCCAGCTTTCTCTCTGTAGAGAGCATTCTCTATAATACAAACCTCTTCTCCTATTTTTCTTAGGACACACATGGTGATATACCTTATTCATCCCATTGTTGCTGATATGTAACTCTCAAGAAAATAGTTGCTGAAGAAGAAATGTATGGGCTTTTTTTGGGATTCAAACTGATTTTATAGCTCCTTTGACGTAGCCCGAGAGATAAATATTTTATATTATTAGACAAATACATATTTTTAGCTGGAAATACCTGCCATTGTGTACTTCATGTTTTGTTCTAGAGAAGTACAAAACACCTTCAGTTATTTTCACAGATATACTGTATTCAGACATTTGTACTGATACAAGTCTCCATGTTCTTGGTATCATTATAACTGTAATATGACTAGTTTACTAGTGCACTGATCTGCTTTCAAAAAATCAAGTGTGCCCCTACATGAACTTTATATTAACTTTATTATGCATTTATCTCCACTCAAAAGCACTACATTTTTCTTATGTATTGTCCCCATCTGGAAAGAAAAGATCTTGCTACTCTCCATTGAAAGAAGAGATGTAGGTATATCACCTGGTTTACCATCTTACATCCACAAAAGCTATTCACAAACCTGTTGCTTGCTTGAGGCACTTATGCTCAAGAGCAATGTACTATTCTTGTGTAGGAAGGAGGAAATTATTTGTGACATCTCTCATTTGTACTTGACAATATTGAAGGCCAGACCATGACTGAACACTGGATCTGAGTGTTCAGTGAGCCCAGTGTGCATAACAGCTGGCAGCATGGTAAAGAAGTCATCTGATTGTCTGTCACGCAGTCAGCTCATTTTTTTTGCACACAGGGATGATGTGCATAGTATAATAGTTGCCATCTTATTACACACTGAAAATCATGTTTGAATGAAAGTCTGTTAAATGTGACAACTTCACTGTATATCAATTGTCAACCTGCAGTCAGTGCCCACTCTGTATTATGTAGATATGCACAAAGCTGGCTGTAGAACATGTAGTTTGCATGCCAAGGATCCAAAGTTCAGTCCTCAGCATCTCCATGTAACCATAAGGGGGAAAAAAAATCTATCTGAAAATCCTAAATGTCTGCTGACAGTCATTCTAGACAATGATGCATTAGAAGGATTAATAGCTTAACTCTGTGAAAGACAGCTTCTTTTGTTCCCAAGACAGATAATTAACATATTCTATCAAATAAATGCATCTTCTAAACACGATCACTCCTTTTTGTAAATCATTAGAGACAAGATTATTTCTGAATATGTGACTTTCAATCACACTAATTCTACACACAATATAGATATTTTGCTCTACCTTCTGAGTTTATGAAATGACACGGGATCTCAAACTGTACATGGAAAAAAAATTAACACTACTGTTTTTTGATTAGTTGCATTTTTTTAAAGAGAGAAGACACTCATGGAATTGACAAGATATTTAACATTAAATACATATTAAGTGATGAGATGCCTTAGCTTTCTATCACTATGCAGCTTGGCTTCAAACACTTATAACTTCGTAAGACCTTGACTTCTTTTATGTTTGCATTTGGTGTTGAAATTATATTCTTCAAGGGCCAAGATTATCAGTCTCACGTTTCCTTACTGAAGCACAATATATGTATAGATAGCTGTGTCAGGTACTATTTGCCATAAGTATGAGCACTGAGAACTAAGTAAAATGTGAAAATAGCTCAGTATAATTGGATTTTCCCAGTTTCACCTGCATCTTCTTCCTGCCCTTGTTTTCTATTGAATTAATAAACTTTCTGGGTCTACATCTCACATGGAAATTAGTATATGCATATTTTGGTGTGTAGTTTTCCATTGTGAATGTTTTTATGGATTTTTCTAAATGTACACATTTTAAATCAATTCCCCTGTTGACTAAAAACTTTGTATTTTTCTGATATAGGTTTTGAGTTACATGCATGTATTTATGCACAATTTGAAATGATAAAAGAAAACAGAGAATCCTGTATATTTCAGTTTCTCCCCAATAGTTTGAAACCAAAATCTGTGTGTACACTTTAAGAAGTATTTTCATAGACCACAAACTAGATATTTTTATGGTTAATATGAATTTCTTTTCCCTGTCCTAGAATTGGTTTAGGAAGGCAAAAAATATGAGGTTGAAATAAGATAGTAAGTAGATATGGGCCTGAATCCTGTTGATAGTGCCAATCAGAATATAACCACTGTAGCTTTTGGGATTTACCAATGTATTGATTTACTAATAAACAGTTGGTTGGATGACTCTTGCTGGGATTAACCAACAGTATTCTTAGATGGGAGACAAAGTGTTGTAGTGCAGAGTGTTTTGGTTTATTATTCTTGAGTATCAGCAGCTACCTTGAGTCCCACACTTTATACTATTATAAAAAGTAATATATAAAATGAAAAGTCTAGAATCTATTTATTTATTCTGTTCTCCAACCACATGCATGCTTTTCCATGCAACTAAATCCTTACCAAAAACCAAAACCTTCACCAAACTAGCGATTTAAAACCAAACACATTAGGACTGGATATGCTTGTGCAATGATGAGTGTTTATGGGGGATTACTCAACATTTCATCCCTTCTTGGTATGTCCTCCTTCTCGTGTTGTTTTTGTGTAATATTTGACATGGTTAGTTCTGCAAACCTTCAGTTCCCCCAAACTGCTGATATCTCCCTTTTGTGTGTGCATACAACCAAGTTATTTCCCCAACTGACATGTGAGGTGGTATACTTCTGAAAATGTTTTAGCAATTCTGCAGCTGATACAAATCATATAAAGAGAATGCAGAGAGAAGCATTTTTCTGTTGTAAACAACAAGTGAATGTTGTCCCATTTTCCTTGGCCAAACTGCTTTTGCACGTTCTTAAGTCATCTACAGTATATACATTTTTGTGTAGATAGGAATATCCAATGCATAACGAAGGCTTTATCGTAGCACCTTCTGGCAAGGGGATACAGTAACACTTTCTTTTCTTTCCTTTCCTTATTTTATTTTTTGCTTTCCTTCTTACTACTCTGCACTAATTTTAATTCTAAATGAAAAGAAAACATGTAATAAAATTAAAAATGAAAGTGTTTGCTCTTTGAGATATCTCAACCAGCTACATGAGTGACTTGAGTATGTCTCCCCATTAATCGTTTATGTTCCCTTTGATACTTTCAGACATCACATCCATGTGCCTCGTGGTCTTGGTCAAATTCTACTTGAGCTCATGAATCTGGAAAATGGAATCTATGTGATGGAAAGGTGGAAAGCCAACATTTAAACTAATAAAATTGCTCATATATGCTGCCTGGTGACAGTTCCCTAGGTTTCATTACATTGTCTCCTGACAGCTGAATCAATGCCAGCCAGGCAGCATCAAGTGTTTACTTTTGACCATGGTAGTGCTTGAAAACACACCACACACCGGCTATAGAATCAAAACTACAGTTGGACATAAAATGAAAAGTAGTAACAAAACAAAACTAAATCAAGTAAATACAAGATGGAAACTTTCAGTATCTTTGTGTCAGCCATAGAAGAAAGGAACATGGTAAAGTTAGGGAGACAGTTTTCAGAAGCGCTCAGTCTCAGATGAATGTTTGGAGGTGTAAAGGCCAAACTATGAGAGACATCGAGAAGCTATCTAGCATCAAAAGACCATGTCCTCAGTAATCCCTCACAACATGGCATTCATGCACTCACATTTTCTCTGCTCTTTGCAAGTGCCAATCAATGAAATGGAATGGCAGGGGGCAATGTGGAGAAACTTTGTGTGTAATAACTGACTTTTTAATTTTTTTTAACTTTTACTTTTGGCTAGGTTTTTCTAGGGAGCTCATAGGGCAAATGCTATAGGTATAAATCCTATATAGCATCTAGTTTGGCCCAGAGAAATAGAACGAAGTCCAGACCAGTGCCATGAAACTGTCTTATTCTGAGTCCTCTGATCATTTTTGTATCTAATAAAGAAACACATCTCCAGTTGGGAGAAACAGTGAAAAATCTCAGCAATGTTTTTTCACTGCCCTTCTAGCATAGAGCCATGAGGCTGTCTTCAATCAAGTGCATGTAATGGAAGTTCACCTGCTACTTGTTATATTAGAGGTCGCCGGTAGACAGGCATTTGGTTTTAAGAGAGGAATAATTTACGTTGTATTATGATGTGAATTGACTTTATTCTGAATTTGGAATGTGTAAAATCCGCAATGTCATCTTTCAATTCAAATGGTTTTAATTAGTTCTCCCAATTTTATACTGGCTGTTCCAACTTGGGGAGCTGTATATAGTGCTGGACTTTACTTGTGCAAGAATCCAGCATAAACAGAATAACACATTCTCCCTCTTGCAGTTCTCTCACACTGCAAAAATCAGTTTTGGTGGGTGCCTTGTAGAATATATTTTAGGTACTGAAAAGGAATGCATGGAGGAAGAAGTGAATGGGATGAACATTTCATCTCATGTTACCAGGGCTTCTCCCTTTCATCTGTTCTCTTCCTTTCCTCTAATGTCTCATCATTTGTAACATGTAGACTGGACGATAGCCCTCCTAGGCACAAAAAACCACATCCCTTTTCCATTCCATTCATTTCAGTTGTTCTATGACTAATTGAGTTCCATAAGCCAAACAGTTTCTTCATTGCAAACACATTCTTCAAGCAACCCAAAAAGTGACTCTATACATGGACATGACTTGATGGCCAATATAAAAAATTAAATAGACTACATAATTGGAAGCAGAAGATGAAGAAACTCCATTCTTTCTGCAAGAACAAGGCCGGGAGCAAACTGTGGCACAGCCCATGTATTACTAATACCAAAAATATGGTAAAGATAAAAAGAACAGTAATCCAGCAGCAATCCAAACATCATGCTAAAATACAACCAGGAAAACATTGACAAAGTATTTAAAGACAAAGTGAAAAACTTTATTTGCATTATCAAGCCTAATCGGCCACGAGTCAGAAAAAATCTGGACTGAAGCTGGGGATATTGTTATAGAGGAAAGCAGAGTTACACTGCATGTGTCCGAAAAGATAGAAAAATCTCAGTAGATGACAGACAAAATCTGACAAGTGGTCAGGACTGAAAAGAAGCAAAAAAGAAAGAAGAAAGAAAAAGAAAAGAATGGCAACAGAAATAGGACCAGAACCTGAAATGCAAATGTACAACAACTTGTGCACAGGCATAAGAAGAACTACCATGCATGCTGATGGTATCAAGTTTATTTCTCATTACACAGATAGTTGGAAAATGTGAGCGCATCAACAGGACTGCAACATGTTTTGGCTGAACGTGTAATTTGGTCTAAACAATATATAGCCATGTTAGTCTGCAAAATCAGTATGAAAAAGAAGATGTTGGCCGCATGGGTTTTCATAGACCTCTGTCTATTCCTCAGATGCACTTGATATATATATATATATATATATATATATATATCTATATCTATATATATATATATATCTGTCTTTTTCCATGAGTGGGAAATCTCTTTTTCCAGGGCTCCCAAATACATGATACTTAAAAATAGATTCCATGTGGGATTGATTAAAAGTAGAGATTTCTATTTTATCAGATGTAGCACCATCAAGATTATATGGCTTCCCCTCTATATGTGTGGCAGTCAGACACCCTGCACATCTCATAAAATACAGTTGAACCTCCGTATCTGTGGGGGATCCATTCTGGACCTCCTTCTGTGGATACCATAATCTGTGCATGGTCAAGCCCCATTAAAATTAATGGTGGCACAGCACCCATGTGCCCACTAGTGCAGCAACATGTACATGGTGCCATTAAGAAAAATGGGGGCTTGCCATCCACAGGTGGTTAAATCTGCAAATGGCAAGTCCGCTGAAAAGGAGGGTGGACTGTATGACTTAAAGATAAAACAAAACCTACAAGTAGCTGCACTGGCCCCAGTGAATGTTCTGACTGTATTGCTTGGAAATTCTTTTACTTGTTCATGGAGTTATATTTTGGAGGTAAAGGAAAAACAGAAACAAAAACCCAGGAAACAACAGCAACAAAGCAACAATAACAAAACAGCAATAAAATAGCACTCATAATAGCTCAACAAGATCAGCAAAGAAAGAAAGAAATTCAGTAGTAAGATTCCTTAGAATGGCATAGATGTGTCTACAGGACAACAAGAGTAAAACTGCCTAACTAGAAATAATATCAGATGCATCTTAAAGCAAACAGGAAAAATTCCATCTCTTATCTTGTTCATTTGAACAAGGCAACCGTTGTTCAGCCTAAGTCCTGTTATCTCTGTCACTATAGCTAGCTGAATAAAGCCTTGTTGGATGTTCTTGCTTTTTGCTTCTTTTGATGTTACTTTTCATATACAGTAGACAGTGCAGAGCAATCAAGTGTTCATGCTGGTATGCTGGAGAAATGCCTGCAGAGAGACAACTAAAACTGGGATGTGCTCAAGAGCACTAATTCCATTCTGTAGCCTCCAGCACCTTCGATTGGACTACATTTCTTTCAACAGAGCCCAAACCGAGATGATGAAAACCCCACATGAGCCATTCTTTTTTACTATCATTCTCACACAAAAGGCAGGCTGCCTACCTGACATCTTGAACATTCCACAGTCTGCTAGCATTCTAGATTCCATTATAGAGTGAAAGCTGATATATATAGTCTTACTCTTTTCTTTAAAAAAAAACAACAATCAGCTACGTCCTCCTTCCCAAACAAACATGTGCCTCCACACATCTTGTCCTTTCTTTATTCTCCCATAAAAAGAATGCTATATGCATTGGTAAAGATCATTACAATTTCTGAAGATACATATGGGGAAACCAAAAAGAGAAGAAACAACTCCTATAGAACCATAGGACAAAAAACAATTTATTATAGCATGAGTTTTCATGGACTGTAGCCCATCTCATCAGATGCATGAAGATCCATCTTATGAGTTTTAGAATTTGAGACATTCTGCTGCTCCAGAGACTAGACCCGGAGCAATGGATGCAAGCTACAGGAAAAGAGATTCCACCTCAACATTAGGAGGAACTTCCTGACAGTAAGGGCTGTTTAACAGTGGAACACAATCCTTTGGAGAGTGGTGGAGTGTGATTCCTTGGAAGTCTTAAACAGAGGCTGGATGACCATCTGTCAGGTATGCTTTGATTGAAAGTTCCTGCATGGCAGGGGGTTGGACGGGTATGGCTCTTGTGGTCTCTTCCAACTTTATGATTCTATGATTCTAGGCCTCACATAGGCAACTGATTGGCCACATTGTGAACAGAGGTGTTTCATCTGGTTCAGTAGGATCCTTAGCTATATGTTAAATTGGATCTGTGCAAATGTGAGATATTTTCTTTTCAGCCCACTCCTGAAGAATTTAGCAACATTCACTGATTGTTTCACTTTGTTAATTCACTTAATCTCCTCTCACACTGCCATTAGCTTTTCCTTTTGTGTCATATCTTAATTAGATTGTAAACTTGAGAACAGGAAACAGTTGTGTTGTTCTTTTACTTGTAAAATGCCATGTACGGTAATTGCACTAAATAAATATGATGATGGGGATGAGGACTGATGATGATAAAACAAGTGGAATCTTCTTTATACAGAATTCCAGTATTAATTTCCAGTACCTTTTTTCAT
The DNA here is from genome assembly GCF_019175285.1 of Sceloporus undulatus. Taxonomy (NCBI): domain Eukaryota; kingdom Metazoa; phylum Chordata; class Lepidosauria; order Squamata; family Phrynosomatidae; genus Sceloporus; species Sceloporus undulatus. The sequence goes on from NC_056526.1 coordinate 111,738,332, forward strand.
TCTGTCTTGATATTTTATTTACCATATTTAATAAGTATATTTCAGGTCTCATTTCAAAGTTGATTTTCAATATTTTACAAACTGTGGCATGTATCTTACCCCAGTTTTTTATTTTTATTTTCCACAAAGAACCTGTTGCCTGTTGGCACTTCCAACATTTATTATTACTTGTTTTATATACCTTAGAGATTTTTAAAAGTGCTAAGTACCATCTCCGTGTCATCTTTAAGTAATTTTCTTTCAGGTCTTGACTTCTTACAAATTTCTAGCATATATCCAATTACTGATGTATATCTTCTTTCCTATGTCCTGTGCCAATTTTATCATAGTATTTTGTATTTGTTCTTGCTCTAATTCTCTTTTCAGGACCAATTTATAGAGTTTGGAGATTTTCTTCCCTTCTTTGTTTACTATTACTTTATCCAATATATTTCCCCCCGTCTCAAAGCCTTCCAGGTTAATGTCCATTAAATATCTCTCCTTCAGTTGCCTTGGTGGCAGAGTGGCTAAATGTCTGTACTGCAGCCATTCATTCATAAACCACAAGGTTGTGAGTTCAGTACCAGCCAAGAGCTCAAGCTTGACTCAGGCTTACATCCTTCTGAGGTCACTAAAATGAGTACCGAGCTTGTTGGGGGCAATTAGCTTACACTTTGTAAACCGCTTAAAGAGTGCTTAAGTGCACTGATACGCGATATAGAAATATATTTGCTATTGCTATTGTTATATATGGAAATCAGTGAATTGCCAGGTCTAATTTTCCTAATTTTTTCTGGAGTTTTCATTTTGGAGTTTGTTCTATTATTATTATTATTATTATTATTATTAACCTTTATTTATGAAGCGCTGTAAATTCTCTTGATCTTTGATCAGAATGTCCTCAGACATTAACCAGTTTTCATCTTGCTTCCATCTACCATAAAAGGCTACTTGGGGTGATATCCAGCTTGGTATGTTTCTACCGAACTTCTTCTGCATCAGCCAGATTCTTATCAACAATTTTCTTATTCAATGGTGTTCAAATTCTCTCTCTCTTTTTTAAAATTTTATTATATTAAAAATAAAATTCTTCAAATATAGACAAACTATCACACATACAATATCATAACATACCAAGAATATGACATAGATAAACATAATCATAATACAAACACAGTAACATCTCAAGACCCAATTCTATTAATTATCTTTTAACCAAATTAATCTTCTCTGTCTTCTTGTTTTATTACATTATTATTATTATTATTATTGTGCTTTATTTATATAGTGCTTCTCTTTTATAAACTTCCTTATATATCTTTATCATCATTCATCTTCATATAACTTAATTCAAAAGAAATCTTCTTACAGTATATATAAACTCAAATATCCATTCAAATTCTTTCTGAACACCCCCCCCCCCCCCGGAACCATAAATATGTGTGCCAACCATAATGATTGTTAAATACTTCTAATGAAAGCAACCTTTCATTATCGAACAACACCCATTCAGAAATCCAAGTTAAAACATTGGCCTGATAGTACAGCCTCAGATTTGGTATGCCACTCTCCCTCCTTTTTATCTTGCATTTGTCATTGTTTCCCATTTTATTCTTGGTTTCTGGCCCGCCCATATGAAGTCCTTCAGATCTTTCTGCCATTGGTTGAGTGGGTTTTCATTTATAATTATGGGAAAGTTTTGGAATAAAAAGATTATTTGGGATAAAACAGCTATTTTGATAGCTGCTCTCTTTCCTAACATTGATAGTTTAATTTTAGACCATGAGGTTTATTGCACTGGCCCTAAAATGGGCCCAGTGTGTTCTAAACATGCACGCGTGAGGGTGCGCATGGAACAGGATGGGGCCAAGAACTCCATTTTATCACACGCTGGAATGCCGCCTTTGCCATCGGACGGTCCAGTTGTGTCCCCGTTCTGTTCCAGAGGGTGCCATTTCTGAGAACTGTTTCTAAGGGGTTCTCAGAAATGGCACCCCCTGTAATCTTTTGTCCCCTCCCCCCCCAAGTGGCACATAACTGTTATCATATGAATCTGTATTTCTTTTTGTGATCCAAATTCCCAAGTACTTTATTTTATTTTCTAATTTACACCCAGATCTCTCTCTTAATGATATAACTTCTGATTTTGTAAGATTTTGGTACGTACTGCTATGCAGCCACACCATCTTCCTTAATTCACAGAGCTGTAACTTGAAAGTGAGTAAATTTTAAATCTTTTTATTGCCACAGTCCATCGGGAATGTATTTTAAGTCAGCTCTGGAGGAAAAAAGTTAAAACAAAGGTTGGAGGCAAGGCTATAGCCCTGTAAGGTACATACCTATGGATTTGGATGCTCCCTTGACTCTCTGTCTTCTTTTCTCCAGATTGCTTTCATGTTCTGGGAAAAAGGAAACCCTTAGATCTCCTCTGAACCCCAGTCTCTTTGTTCCTCCCAATTTTTTTTCAGGGTTTTACAACCCCATGAGTCCACGTTTGGTGTTGGGACGTGCCAAGCACTCACTTTGCCATCCCAACCAGCAGTCACCACAAACATATTTTAATGAACAAAATTGTTAAAAATACCGTGTATAAAATTACCTTTTGGTAATGTGTATTAGGTGTATATGAAAACATGAATGAATTCCATGTTTAGACTTGGGTCCCACCTCCATTATGTATATGCAAATATATTAAAATTAAAAAAAAAATCTAATATCCAAAACAATACTGGTCCCAAGCATTTCAGCTAAGAGAGACTCAACAAGAATAATTCCATTGCCAAGATGGAAAGAAGCTGAAGTTGTAAAAACTTGAATGTGAGAGAAAGCAATGTGGATAGATCTCTCCATGTCTGCTTGATCCCAAGATACTGAGCATCAGAAGCAGTGAAAATCTTAGCAAATACAATCATATCTGAGGCTTCTGAATGGGGAGTTCATAAATAAGGTCCATTCTCAGGCCTGTCTCAAGCCCAGATGGCCCTGAAATATAGCTTCTTGTTCCCTATGTTTAGCAAAACCATCTCTGAGTATTCCTTGCCTAAGAAAACCCTATGAAATTCATGGGGTTGTCATGACAGGCAACTTGAAGACACATGCATGCATGCACGCACACGCACACACACACACACACCTTTTTCATCTCACTTAGATCCTGAGTGGATGTTGACATCTTAAAGCTTAGGAAGCTGATGTGCAATGGAGCCTCTCATCTGCCATGTACAAGCAAATCATTCTGTCACTCCCTCTGTGCTCTGTTTTCCCAGCCAGCACAATTAGTATAATTATCTCTGTTCACACCTCACTTGACAGCATAGACACTTCCAGTTTAATGGGCCAAGACACAGATGAACTCAGAAAACAGTTCAAGTTATTGTTCTCTGTTTCAAACTGTTCTGTATATTTTACTCACCACTACCTGCTTCGGGGGGGGGGGGGGGAGCTAGCACTTCCCTCAAATTATGCATAATAGTGGAGTGTGAAAGAGGAAAAAGACTATTTTAGTTCATGCTTCATTTTTCTTTTCTGTTAATGTTTCCTTCCTTATTTCCATCCAAATAGGAAACTCATAGTATTAACAATACCTAGTAACTTCTGTATGCTTCTGGGTTTGAACAACAACCTCTCCTGTCTAAAACCATTTAATTGGCTTGAAATTGGGCACTGCAAATGGGGGCAAAAACATGGTACGATTATCATGTACCACAGATGGTAAGAAGGTGCTTTGTGTAGTATTAGGGGAAGCAGGGGTATCAGGGAAGCACTGGTGGTCCGGTGAGGTCAAGTGAAGGTGGCCTCTGGCTCTCTGGAATATATCCATCTTTGCATTAAGTATTTTCTGCTAACTGAAGTTTTCCTAGTGTTGTTCAGGTCCATGCCTAGTATCAATCAACCCTCTGCATTTGTGGTTTTGCAAATTTGATTATTCACAGTTGTAATTAATACATTCTCTCTAGGAATCACTAGGTCCTCCGGTGTGACTCTGCTGGAAACTGATCACAGAGTCACACTGGAGGGCCTAGAGATTCCTAGAGAAAACACTTCTCTGGGCATTTATAGGTTCTCTAGCACTATTCTGTGGCCATTTTCAGGGAGATGTTGAATTGAGGACCTAGAGATTCCTATAGAGGAATATGACAATATAAAATGATTAAAAATCATACAAAACTTTTAAAAAGCTTAAGCACCCACCCCTCCCATAATAAGCTTTCACATGAGCCAAGTCTGGCCTCCTCTCTTCTTTCCTTCCATAAGCAAGCAAAGACTTTTCTGTTTAAGCAGATTTTTAATGAGTTTTTTCCCCCAAGGAAGCTTCTTATGGGTGGGTAGGGTGTGTTATTGTTGAACTTTTGTGTGATTTTAGTTATTTTATATTATTTTAGCATGTTGTTTTAATGTGATGATTTTAATTGTTTTAAAATTGTATTGTTTTTAGCATATTCTTTTGTGAGCTGCCTTGGATTCTAACCCAAGCAGCAAATTAAATAAATAAATAAATGATACCTCTTTTTTTTAAAAAAACCTATCTTTCAAGACATATGGGACCTCAATGAAAGGCTTCTGAGCTGCTGCAAATCAGGGAACTGGGAAATCATGACTGCAGTGTGAAGTCAAATGTTTTCATGGCCAGCATCCATAGTTTTTTTGTGGGTTTTTTGGGCCATGTTCTAGAAGAGTTTGTTCCTGACATTTAATCAGCATCTGTGGCTGGCATCTTCAGAGAATTCTGACCTGGAAGTGTGTGTGTGTGTGTGCGTGCACACACACACACACTGTGTGACCCTAGGTAATGAGCAGTGATTCCCATGTTAATCTGTGTATTGTTCTGTTGTCAATGGCAGGGCCTCAGGGTGGGACGATATGTAAAAGTGGATTAGTGTCTGCTAATTGGTGATCATTGGGTGGTTTCTCATTTGCATTTGTTGAGTGCTGATTTTGCTATTTTGCAGGACTGGTAGCCAAACTTTGTTTACTTTAAGGATTACTTCTTTCCTGTTGAAGTTGTCCAAGTGTTTGTGGATTTCAGTGGCTTCCCTGTGCATCCTGACATGGTAGTGGTTGCAATGGTCCAGAATTTCAGTGTGTTCAAACAGCATTTTGTGCCCAGGATGGTTTATAATGTGTTCTGCTACTGCTGATTTTTCTGGCTGATGCAATCTGCAGTGTTTCTCATGTTCCTTGATTCGTGTTTGGACACTGCCCTTGGTGGTCCCTATGTAGACTTGTCTGCAGCTGCATGGTATGTGGTAAACACCTGCTGAGACATCAGAAGGGCTGCCAGCCCCAGAAAAACCCAGAGAAGTGAAGACATGCAACCACCCAAAGGGAATATATTTTTACCATACATCAAAGTAGTCACAGTCAGAATAGGGAGAGTGGTGAGGAAACACAATCTCCAAATGTTTTACAAACCAACCAAGAAAATCCAGCAAATACTATGCTCAGCGAAGAACAGGAGAGACCCTCTCACAGCTGCAAGAATTTACCGCATACCATGCAGCTGAGGACAAGTCTACATAGCAACCACCAAGCTCAGTGTCCAAACATGAACAAATACAATCCTAACCAACAGTGTCAGGGGTAGAAATGATGGATCCTTAGATGGTAGTGGACCATGTTCTCCTGTAATTTGTTATACATTGGAAAGGACAAGCCAAGCATAGTCAGACACACTTGAAGCAGAAGATGTCAAACCAGTGGGTTGCAGTGAACAGTGATGTCCCTGCCCTGGTGTCACCTGATACAGGTGGGTGGGACCTCCTGGCAAGGCAGGAATGGGGCTTTTGAAATGGCAGGGGTGGGGCTTCCACAAGGAGAGGTGGGGTGGGCTCAACCTTGGTGCTTGCTGTTCTCTTTGATGTTGTTTCCAAAAATCCTAATTAGCGAGTGCCCCCCAAGTGCCCCATAAAGGAACAACATGAGCCTCTGCTGGTCCAGCTCTTTCTGTTGTCTGGGAGGCTGAGATTTGAGGGGGGAAAGGAAGAGGCCTTTCCTGTGTACAGGAAAAACGTTTCCCGGATCCAGCCACACCTGGGAATTCAAGAAGACTTCTCCCCTCCTTTCTCTCCATGGTCAGCCTGATGTGATGGGTAGCAGATAGTCAGATGTTCTTATGGTTCCATGTGGATGTTCTAATGGAGCTGCTGCTGCTGCTGCTGTCTCCTGATGGATGGGAGGTGGGTAGTTCTCCCAAGTGCTGCTGCAGATGATAATGTGCATGAAACTGGCAGCTGGTAGCAGGTGACGCAATGTAGTTGTAGCCAGCCATGCATAGCTCCCTGGTTTTACAATGATCCCAACAAACTCCTATGTGCTTTCTTACTAGCACTGGTGCTGGCAATTCGACTCATCCCAATCTCTGGGGTTTAATCACATGTGGAGAAAATCAGAGGAAACTGGGGGTTTAAACAGTCATTTTCCCAGCAACGTCGCATGATTGTGGTGAATATTTTCACACACATTGCAATAAGAGAGGACTTATCCTGGGAATAACCAGGGAATAACCAGCAACAAATCATTCATGGGATTTTCCCATGAATGATTTGTTGCTGCTTATTCCCTGGCTATACCTGGGACAAGTCCTCTTTCATCATGATGTGTGTGAAAATCTTCACCGCTTTCACATGACTTTCTTGGGAAAATGATTGATTAATCCCTGATTTTCCCCATGTGATAAAGTCATCTGTTTCTTTGCCATAGGGGGATCTGCACAAGGGTTAAAACCTTAGATTTTTTACTTTTGATTCCAGTTTTAAACATATGATCTGAAAGAGAATCAATGAGAAAGGGAACATTATTCATTATCCCCTGGAGTGTCCAGCTGTTGGAACAATAATTTTTCCTGAAAAAAAAATGGCCAGCTTTTCATTCTAAATACCCTAAATGCACCAGATCCTGACTAATCTTAGGCGGGATACAAACCGCCATATAGTACATCTTCTATATGTACTAGAGTTAGGAAGGGGCGGTGCTTCCGCACCCCCTAACCCTAGTACGTATAGAATACGTACATGGCGGCGCCCCTTCCACATGGGGCCGCCATGTTTACATACTGGACGCATAGCGTCCAGACGTGTCGCAGCGCCTATGATGTCGCGAATGCGCCAGCGGCACCTTGCGACGTCATAAAGGCACCGCAAAAAGAAGCTCCGAAATGGAGCTTCTTTTTTGCTCCGCGCGGGAGCCACGCGGCTTGGCTGCTGCGGCTCCCGCGCGGAGCAAATGGTGCCAGCGGGAGACCGCCGCAAAATGGCAGTCTGTATCCTGCCTTAGAATCTAAGCAGGGTCAACCTTGGTTAGTACTTTTTTGAGAGACTGCCAGAAGATCCAGGTGCTGTAGGCTTTATTTCAGAGGAAGCAATTTGCTGAACCACCTCTGAGTATTCCTTGCCTAAAAATACCCTAATAAATTCACGAGGTTGCCATAACTCCACAGGCAACTTGAAGACACATACACATACATTCTTCAAATTCCTATAACTCATAGGTGGATTTGCCAGTTTCTTCCTGAGCATGGCAAGGGAATGGACAAGAAAGCTGCTGTCTTTTCAAACTCTATTGCTATGTTTCCATGATTCTTTTTGGATTTATGGCCAACTTACATTACAGCATCTGCCTAGTCCCCGTTCATATCACATATATTTTTCCCTCTGCTCCTTTTCCCTGCTAATTTTATTATTAATTATTTTTTATTTATTAATATTTCTAAAAGGTGGATCTCTACCTCTAAGGCACCCAAGAAAAGTGTCTTCTACAAATTTCTACCTGGCTTTGTGCCAAAAGTGATGACCAATAACAACAACATTTATTTACAATGCTCTTTTCACCAAAGCATAGACCATCAGATATATATCATCAAGAATAAAATAAAAGACAACACTATAATATACTAAAATATTGTAATAATATACTAATGTACTACAGCTGGCCCTCCACATCTGCAGGTTTGACTTTTGTAGATTTGACAAGTTTGTTCTCTCTAGAATCTCGAAGTCACCTATCATGAATTTATGACCAGCTTTTGCCAGAAGCTGCATTAGAGGACGTAGAGCTTTCGAGAGAGAACACTAGCATAATTCTATTGTTAACTTCCAGTGGGTGCTGAACCACAGAGTTGTGCTGGAAAAACTGGAGATTATGAAAG
>NC_056526.1:111746463-111753382 GCF_019175285.1 Sceloporus undulatus
AGGTGGTCTGTCTTATTATTATTATTATTATTATTATTATTATTATTATTATTATTATTATTATTTCTAGGAAGCCTCAACATTTGGAATTTCAGTTATAACTGGCAATGGGAACACTGAAAACATTTAAAGGGGCTCTTGTTGAATTTTAAGCATCTTTCACAATCTTCCAATGAATTCCTTTGCTACTAGGGAGCTTTCTGTTTAAACTTTTGACTTGAAATGGTGCCCTGCAGTTTGGATAAGAACCAAGTATTTGGCAACCGAATGACAATTTCCTAGTGAGTTATTTTGCAGCCCCCCTTTTTTTAACAAGCCCCATTTTTAATTTACACCTGAAGCTAGGAACTGCACCTTGGACAACAAACTGACAACAAATTCTAAGGTGCCCAGCATGATGTCCCACAGAAATTCTTTTTTTATTATTATAGATATCACTATCTAACCTGATTTAGCAGAAAATTCTTTTCTGGACTTGAACTTATGTATGGTTCTGGCTATTAGTGATCTGGACTTGCCTATAGGATTGACTTGCCCATGGTCGCTTCAAGGACTGAAGAAGTTGTTTGAAGAAGAAAGACAGAGAAAGAAGTAAACAGTCTGATCAATTGCAGGTTGCTGAAAAGTATGTTCTCCTGAATACAGTATATCTTCACCCCAGAAGGTCATCCTAATTCATAGCTTTCAGAGATTTGGAAATTCTTGTGTGCACTTAAAATAAATTGTAAGCACAAGCATGTCAGAAATATATAGCCAAATCAGAGGTACATGCTAGCCTTTGCATTATTTCGACCAACAAAAACAAAATTTGAATTCCATGGGAAATGTGTTTTTCCTCCCACTAAAGAAGAAGTAGGAAATAATATCAATTGAGGGGGAGAAGGAAATGTTTTAAAGAATGTATCTTTATAAACAAGCCTATTTTTAAGATTTCATGTACCCTATACCACGTTAAGTTTATTCTGACCTTTAACAGGCAGTGGCACTGATGATTCTTGCATTCTGCATCTCTTCTGCTGACAGGGGAAAAAACCATGTAGAAATGCAAAGGGAGCTGCTCAGATTTGTTTTAGATTTGACATTATATCCTGCATAACTCAAGGGTATAAATTTTGATTACCAGGCAAGAATGAAAGAATTAAAAAGGAAAAAAGGAAAAGGAAGTGCCACTTATAGAAAACTTATTTCAGTTTAATTGGGCTTTGGAATAGTTTCAGACACACAGCGTATTTCGAGAGCTCAGGTTGCCTGCTTACTCAAAGTCTAACTTTAGCTTTCTCATAGCTTCATCACTTACAATGAATGCTAAGTGTATGAGCTGACAAGGTACCCTTTCTATAAATAGACCAGCCTATAAGGTGTGTCATACTTACCTGTGGGACTGCGATCTGAGAGGAAATGCATGTTTTAAATGAGGTCCAATAAAAGAGCAATATTTTCTTGGAGCCTGTATGCAGGAAATAGCCTTAAAAACATAAGAACATCAGATCAGCCTTCGTTAATCAGACTAATAACCTCTCGAGCCCAGATGACCAACCAGAAGCTAATGAGAAGTCCATGAGTATGTTTTAGAACACAGGTGGGCAACTACAATGGGTTTAGTGGTCACTTTTCTGACTCTGGAGCATTCTAGGGGCTGCTCGATTGCCAAAATATATGGAAAACAAAATTAACATGCCCAGAAAGCCACCTCATTTTTGGAAACTGAGTATCTTTTCAATGCAAAACTTTCCAGAGTGCATCTACGTTATAGAAATAATGAAGTTTGAGATCACTTTAAATACTTTAATTCCATCCTATGGATGTCACTTTGAGTACCTATGTTGGGAGAAAGGTGGGATATAAGAAAATAAAATCATCATAATCATCATGGGATTTGCAGTTTTATAACGACTTTAGTCTTCTTTGACAAAGAGTGCAGTACCTAACAAAACTACAAATCTCAGAATTTTGTATAACGGAGACAGGGCAATTAAGGTGATATGAACCTGCATTATTTCTACAGTCCAAAGGAGGCATTTAACCATTTCTTTGTCAGAATAAGGGGTCTAGAGGGACAGAGGTTGGAGTGACCTCATGTGGCCCCATTGCAGAATCTCCCCCCTCCCCCCCACCCCAATGAGAGCAATAGCATTCTCCAACTGACTGGAATCCTGTTAGTGACATATGTGTGTGTGCACATGCATGTACATGTTTGTTTGTTTTGTTTTTGACAGCATGCAGGGATTTATTCTATAGCCCTTTGCACAACATCCAAGGACTCCCCCTACCCCAGTAACCTTCATTGTTGCTTCCTGCAGGATGGGAGGGGAGGGAATTCTGATGGTGAAAATGCAGATCGTCTGGTCTCCAGGAGGATGCATTCTGTTCTTGAGGTTTGTGCTTGTATAAAAATACGGTCTGGCTTTCTGATATACAGTTATGATGCTTTAAACTAGATTTACTATCTTAGAACTATTTCATATTCACATTTATATTTGTGGCATCACTGCCATGACTACTAATGCCCCTAAAATCAGTTTTAAAATCCAGGTAGATGTACCAAGAGATGGAGTTATGTGGCAGGGGAGAAGGGGATGCCTATTCCCCTCTCACCAGTGAGTCATGGTGCAATGAGGGGACCTGCTTTTGCAAAAGCAGAGAGAGGGGGACAGGGCTGAGCACATCATGCTTCAGCACCCTTCATGCCCCTGCCACAGAACTCCCTTGGTCAGGACAGCTACCTCTTTTTAAGGTGGATTTTGAACAGTCAGATCAGGAGACTGAGCATAGCTATGATATCAAAAGTATGTGTCCCATGCGGGATCTTGGCCATAAGTAGTTATTGCTCAGTATTCATAGTAGAATAGAAACCATTCTACCCTATATTCTACCCAGGATGTGCAAAGTCCTCCCATCATATTACTAATGATACACAAACTCCTTGACTTTCCCTTTAAAATGCCTCATATATTCTATATTCACTCATGCTCAATCATAGTGCCATGGCCTTTTACTAGGTCTTTTCCCTCTTGCATCTATAAAAATAAATTCTTTTCCACAGCACTATGTGCTGCACTTCTAGAATTGACATTGCATTACATAAATGTATTTCCAATGTGCATTTATTGTAGTTCATGGAGTCATAGATTTCTATATTCACAATAAAAGAGTACATACAAAGATCATTCCAGCATTTTACATTTGTGGCATATAACACTGTGGAGAAAGAAAGATTGTTTTAACTTTTAAACTTTTTATTATTAATATGCATCTACCAGAAAGTGACACTGGAAAAACTGAACTAAGCAGGCAGGAAAAGAAAAAGTGTTGATGATTTCATGGAAGATGAAATATCAGTAGAGTGGAAAAGCTTTTCAGCATTGTTTTCTGGCTACCATCCTTACTATGGCAGGATACAGACTGCCCAAAAAGGGCAGTCTCCCGCTGCCCTAGTTTGCTCCGTGTGGGAGCCGCAGCGGACAAATCATGCAGCTCTGTCACAGAACAAAAATAACCCGCAAAACGTGGGTTCTTTCTGCGTCACAAAGGCGCCAGGACGTCCGGACGCTAGGTGTCCGTCACGTCAAAATGGCGATGCCTGTATGTACAGGGCACCGCCATTTTGATGCCCTCATCACATGTGAGGGGCGAGTAGCGTCTGGAAGCGCCGCCCCTCACACGTAACGACGGCGCCCCGTAGGGCCTGTCTGTACAGTGCCTACATTATTCTTTTGTTTTGAATGTCACTCAGTTAAATCTGAACTGATGAATCAGATCCAGTTTAACCAACTGATCCATTGATTAATTTGCTAATGGCTAAACAAAACACGTATTTTGCTCACATGTTGCTTTCCTCTGCAAGGTTCTAAACTCTTCAAACTGTTTTGAAGAGTGAGGGGTGGGGAAAGAGAGAAAGAGTTTACCTTCGAGGGAGAGGAGGAGAGTGAGCAAAGGGCAGAGGGAGAGAAAGACCAGTGCAGAAAGATCAGATGGCAGGAGAGAGAAGAGAAATAGCCCCTGGAGAAGAGAAACAAAGAATTTTTAAACCATGTTAAACCAGTACTTCTGATAGTTAAATTTTTTAATTAAGAACCACATTTTTCAAGTCAAATACAGTCTTTAACTAGACTGCCTAACCAATTAATTAGTAAATTTTGCAGACCCCTGCTTCTTTTTCCTATTTTCATTTTAGTCCATATTACATTTTGTTATTACTACTCTGATCTCTTTATTTTAAGATATTTAAGTAAAAATATCTTCTGTGAGTTTTGGAGCTGCATGTGTGTCTCTGTGTTTAAACCACCTAGGTACAGACACAACACATGTGTATCTGTTTGTTTAATGCTGTGAGAGCCACAGAAATTATTTTCAAACAAAATAATATGTTTTACCACTATGTCAAAGCATTTTTTACTTTTAGGCTGGGATAGAGTAGAAGCTAAAGCAGACGTCCTCACACTAATCATAGCTCTCCCATACATTGCCACACTAGGAATATCTTGAATTATCAAAGTTCATTTCAAATAGTATATTCTTCAATAGATAAGACATGTGCTCTGCCCTCAGGACTGCACACATGGCTGGCTTCAAACGGTGTCGCATGAATGAATTTTAAAGGGTGGTTAGGAATGTTAACTTTATCCACTCACCACCATCATAATATATTATTTAAAAATGCAAAGCTCTTTCTTGGGTAATTATAAATTTGAATGTTGTAAGTGTTGTACATATAGAGGTCAGAACAAATATTACTAAAAATAAATGTCACTGAAATCAACAGTAATTATGTGAGGTGGCAACATTTGAAATTTTCTTTCTTTTGGAGAGGAAATAGTCAAGCATCTTGAAGGTATTGTCAAGGTGATAAAGTGTGTATCCGTATTACAGACTCAGGAGCTGTTCCAATGTAATGCTTAATCAAAATGTAAGGGCATGTTTATGAGCAGTAATGAATTCATATATTCCCTACTGATCTCCCTGCCCCATTGTACTTTAGTGAAATGTTTCTGAAAGCAAAAATTTAACTTGAAATAGCAATAGCAATAGCAAGTACATTTCTATATTGCTTATCACTGCACCTAAGCACTCCCTAAGCAGTTTACAACGTGTAAGCTAATTGCCCCCAACAAGCTGGATACTTACTGTATTTTAGTGACCTCAGAAGAATGCCAGGCTGAGTCAACCCTAGGGTCCCCAGATGGGATTGAACTCACAACTTTGTGGCTTGTGAGTGAGTGAGCTACAGTACCAGCATTTAACTAAAGCTCCTTCAACCTTTGCACGGAAACAAAGACTACTACAATTTGAACCATTACATTGAAACCATAGTTTGTCATAAACTAAAGCTAGCAAACTACAATATGATCCTGGTTTGCAATATTGTCGCAGTGTAAACAATAATGTGTGTTAAAATCACAGTTTGTTGGGTTTGGGAATAATAGCATGCTACAGTTTACAGCTATCCAAAATTAGAAGCTGATGATTCTACTACCTGGGACAAAGGTAGAATGTAGAAATTCAAGGTTGCAACTGCTAATGCACCTGATATTAAAGTAGGGATTAGCATCATATATGAATAAAGACAAAATCCACAAGAAAAGTAAAGTTGTTGTTGCTGTTTTATTTACTTATATCCTGCCTTTCTCCCAATATAGGGACTTAATTTGTCCCAAGGTAGGAACTCAAGTGTGAAATAAAAATAGTTTCTGTTGTAAGAGGCATCACGAGTGGGGTGCAAGAGATGTGGACCACATCAGGTAACACTCCAGAGGAGGATATCACTTGATGGGAGTAGTATACCTGGAGGGACTATTGTGGCTACTGGGCAAGCAGGAAAGGACATTACCTCCTTTCCCCACTTGCCTAGCAGCTGCACCACACCCTAAATTGGTTCTCCAGAAGCCGCAGTGCCATCCCCCACAAGCAGCAGTATGGCTGCTTGGAGATTAGCTATGCTGGAAAGTGAATGGGCACTCCAGAGGCTGAATGGACACTCCACCTCGCTCAACAGAAGTCTGAGCAGCTTTGCAGCCAGGGAAAAGGGAGGGCAAGGCAGACCCCTTCCCTGCACTGGGTGACACCAACCTCAGTGATACCACTGCCTGTTGTTCAAGTAAAAATATGATGCAATTCACCACAGCAGGGAAGGCTGTGGAATCTTTGGGCAAGTGACTCAAGACTGATTGTTATTGCTAATGTGTGGAAAATACTTTGCATGTTCAGTATCATTAACTGTAAGTATGATACATTAAAATAGCAGTAGCCCAGTAGCCCAAGTAATTAAAATGCCTCCCCAAAATACATCAAAGAGAGCAGAAGTGGATGAGAAAGGACTTCAAGCTCTACCTCCTCATGTTCTTTGAAGACAAGAGTGCTGTGTAATGAAAGCAAATAGGAAAGGGGGAATCTTCTCTATCGCCTTTCATAACATAAGCAAAGTGCAGTAGAGGGGGCAGATGTCAACAATTATAGCTAACAAGTTCTTCTGGGTTAAAACAGCTGTGAGTCTGGGCTGCAAAATAAAGATTAATAGCATCCCTCTGCACAGAGCCAACCCTTTTCCAAGTCAAAACTGCAAGCCACACATCCAAACAATAAAAGGGATTTAGCATGACTTCACTACAACAATAGTGGTATTTACTCTACTACAATGCATACATGAGAGTGAATGAGAAATGAGAGAATATTAGTGAAATTAATGACGAAGGGGGAGTGGAATAAAAGCAGAATACCTGAGGAGTCCATTAGGGTCTTGAGGTCATGAAATAGAGGCTATTCCTCTTTTCTTTCAGTCAGGATCTCCCATCATGCTGTTATCTTCAACTGGAGACTGGAAAAATAAAGGCATTAAGGACAGAAAGAATATTTGGACTTATTGATCCCAGGTTAAAAAAAAAAAGAGGGGGGGGTTCCCAACAATTAGGAAACCCTGACAGGA
>NC_056526.1:111753392-111805400 GCF_019175285.1 Sceloporus undulatus
AATAATAATAATAATAATAATAATAATAATAATAATAATAATAATAATAATAGACCAGTGATTTTTGTGCAAGTTTCTCCCCATATTTTAGCATCCCATAGTGCTGGAATTATTCTTCATGTGATAAAATGTGCACACACACACCCCACACATACTTTAGGTGCAGAAATCAGATTTTTACTTTAAAAATGTTTTTTGTTTTACCAGCAGAATAATACTTGGCAACACTCTAAAGCTCTTGCTGCTCCTGTGTGGCCACTTTGGCCATGTGATATAGTGTTTGAATGAAGGAAAGGTCATGATACCAGCAGGAAATGTGGCACTGAGTTGATAACACTGTGATATACTGGTTGCATCCTTTTCAGCTTTGTTAGATGCTCAGTTGTTCTTTGAGTGTTATCCCACTTCCTCATTTCTTCAGACACAAACTCTAGGAATTTTTTTCCTCTTAGTGACCGATGCCCCTTACAACATGATGACATTGTGTAGATGATCAACAGGTGCTGTGCAGTTATGGAAATAAAGAAGTAAAAAATGATGCACTGGAGCAGCAGGGTGCATAGGAAACACACAACTGGGGAGAAAAGACATAAAAGGAAAACTGACAGAGGAGGGGAAAGAACAGAAAGTAAGGCAAAGGGGCAACAGGTGAGGGGAAAGTGGGGAAATCCCTTCCCAAATCAATACAAAAATAGGTGAAACACACTGCAGCAAGTATTAACCGCCACCAAAAAGGGGGGAAGGATTATTATGGTACGGGAAGCCTCAGTTCAAAGAACTAATTGTTGTAGTTCAGGACTGGAAAGGGATAAATACCGTGTTCTTTAAAGAAAACACAGCTGATGCAAAGCTATTTTCACTTGTATATATCCTGCCAAAAACAAAGTCTTGCAACACACTTTAAAACAAGGATGGGAAGAAAATGCAGATGAGATTTTAAGAAAAACAACAAGAACAAAGTATTGAGAGTGCATTTCTATTGGATTGTGGATAAAACTGTCTGTGCAACATATAAATACCCACATGGGAATTCTCTCTTTTTCTTTCCTAAAAGATATGAGGCACAATAATGAGTTACACACAATAATGCTGATATCTAAGTATGACTCTAGTGTGCTTGTATACAATGCATATATCCATAGCAAATACAAAGTTTTTCCCCTCATCATGTTCTATACTTGTTCTGCTGTATCTATCCGTTCCAAGAAGAACAACTAAGAGGGTGTTGTAAGTAAACTCATGTCAATCTGTGGTGCAGATTGTTGTAAAATCACAATCTGAAGCCACTGTTGCTTAGCTCAGATATGAAGTGCAGCCTTAGAATAGTGCTGAAGAGAGACAGGTAGATGCTAAAGAAGTGCCCATATTACCAATAGTGAAAAATCAGTTTCAAGAGTTCAGTGTTAACATTAAAGGGGATAGATTGCATAAGCAATATACTGAAGAAGTGAACATATTGACAGTCAGTTTCAGGGAAAGACAAAAGTGACTGATCAAATGGGAAATCTGTGTCCTCCAGGTTTTTTTTCCCCCAACTTCAGTTCCTATCAGTCCTAGTAAATTGTGAGGTAAGATATTGTTGTGAGGAATTTCATCATTGTCTGGAAGGATAAAAGTTTTCTGAGAAAGATTTTTTTAAAATGTTGGTGGATAGAAAACATAAGGACATAGGAAACTACCCTGTGCTGAATTAGACCATTGGTCCATCTAGCCCAGAACTGTAAAATTTGGTGACCACTGATTTCTAATATTTTAGTGAAAATTCTTAGCCTTACTTGGGGTTTTCCCTGGGGCCTCTCATTAACTATGCCTGAACCTGTCTAGCTTCCAAAATCAGTGGGGTGTTTTGGTGATAAAATATTTTATGGCAGCTGAATCAAGCCAAAGGAGAGATTTCAAGATAGCACTCCAGACAGGAAGTCCTTGGTGAAAAACATGCCTCTATTGTATTGTAGAAACCATTTTTTATCAGAGTGAGACTGTGTCTGAAGTGGAATAAGCATGTGCAAGTAGACAGGGACGAAGCCAAGGGTGGGGGTTCTTGGGGTCCGGACCCCCCCTTTCCATTAGAAAAATGAATGATGTGTCCTGCTGCGCCACCACACCCAAGCCCCATTATAATGGTGGCACTTAGTCTGGACCCCCCTACCTTCCTAAAATCCTAGCTATGTCCCTGAAGTAGGCTCCTGGATAGCTGAGTAATGAGATTTGTGTGTCTGTTTGTAGTGCATTTAACCTTCTGTTAGACTGTTAGTGTGGATCTGGATCGATAAAAGTTTGATTTGTTCACATCTCTCTGGCGTATCATATTAGTTTGGATTCATGGTTAGGTAAATGGTTTTTCCCTCCTCCGCTGAGATCTTCCTACTTGAATGTGTCTAGTTTTCTTGATCCTAAGTAGAATGTTGATGTTGTTATAAATAGCTTGATCAACTGATGGATAGCCAGTCAGAGATTCTTGAAGAAAGGTTGGGTTTCACTTTTGTAAAATTTGATTTGGCAAATAAACATGATTGCACTGGTGAAGCATGAAATGTCTTTGAAGGAAAATGTCATCAGGCACACTGTCATACCGTGTGAACAGATTCCTTTATGTGCTTACTGAAACTGAAATCCCTTTCTTGCTATCTTGATTTAAAATTTAAATTTTAGCTGGGCCATGAACCCACTGTGTGCTCCACTATTTCTCAGCATCACAGTGTTGTGACAGTCATACCAGTCATATTGATCCACCTTCCAAGCCTGTCATAAGATGACCAGGATAATGCAGTTGAAACATTCTAAGCAATTATAAGGGCGGGGAAGAATTCAATAATAATTATAATTAATTTAGATATTTTTTTTTCATTTTTGCAGAAACAGCTACAATACAAAGCTAAGTCAAAGGAAGCCAGATTTGAAATGGCTGAAGGTTGTGCAGCGTTCATTTAGGAAAGTGAGCTGTATAGAAAAGCTGCCAGATGCATCAGAGTTTAAAGGTAAGTCACCTCACTCTTTACTCCCACTCTAACTGCTGCCATCTTTGTAATGCCAGTTCATAACATTTAACTTTTGATTTATTGATTTGGAGCTCAGTATACTGGGAATCAAAGTTCTGAGCCTGAAGATGCTTTTTGCCTTTTGATCCCTACTGGTGTTTTACTGCTATTCTCTATCATTTTGAGTTAAGCGATGCTCTCATAGCTTCTAGCTCTTGTCAGTCTATTTAGTGTATAAAAGGCTGTATGTTTCTTCCCTAAGGTGCATCAAAGAATGATCAAATCTCATAATGCCATACGCTATACATAATTTATAGCCCAGGCTAAAGATGAATATAGAAGAAGAAGAGATGGCGATCTAGCAAAATGGATGAAAGTAATAAAGGTCAAAGCCATCCATTCAGTCAATGGGGAGATATTCCAAGAAGATACTGGCCTTTAATCTTGATGATTAAATGTGACTCAAAATTGGAAATGTTTGTATTACATCTAGAACAACATACAAGGTAGCTGTGCAGTGATTTCTGAACAATTTGATCTTGTGTTTTTTAAACCATATTTAAATGAACATTGGGAAATCTCAGGAGTTTATTGGCAATTTGGAGTCAGTCATCAATTCACTATTTGTAAAATTCTTAATACAAATGAAGATAAGTAAAATATGTTCTCTAAAACAAAAGCAGTGTTAATAATATTGTAGGGAGCAAAGGGTTCAGGGAAATTTTTAATATATTTTGAGATATTATTAATATTATTTTGAGATGGAATTATATATTTTGTTCTTAGTTCTTATTGTTGATGTTACTGCTATATGCTGCCCAGACTGTATTTCACAGAAATCTACAAATATGTGTGTGTAAGTGGTTGGTGGGGTGGTGGTGGTGGTGGTTATAAATACGATTCTTACATGAGAGAGAATGGTATGAGAATATCACTGAGACAGATTTGAGCACATCTTCAGTGGAAGACCTGAACTGAAAGCCTATACAGATTTCACAACAGCTTCTTCTGTATTGATGACCTAGTTTGCAAGGGGCTTCTGTTTGCATCACCTATATAAATTCAAGATGAGTGATTTTTGTTCCTTTAACTGTAATGACCCTTATTCCTTTTGGAACTGCTAAGAAATAAAGGCCCAGTGAGCTAACAGTAGAGACCAGAACTTAGGTGCAAGGGGTTTGACAGCCACTTCCTAATGCTGCCAGGCCCAAGTTGGTTAGACATGCTGGTTACATGGTGCTTTTGTATCAGTAAGGGGCTCAAAAGACTGATCTGGCCTTTCCACAGTGCAAAAAGAAGCTGCAAAAAGCGGCTTCTTTTCATGCCATGGAAAGGGCACCCTAACTGCAGTGGTGGTAGCTTTTCAGCATTCCTTTGGTGCAACACGTTTAAACTCTGTGTCAATGGAGCATCATGACGCCCCTGTTGTGTGGTTGGGCACACAGTGTTCCACTGGCATGGGAGTGGTGGGGGTGGTGAACACCCATGACACTCATTTTGCTGAAAGGAAGGCCTGTGGAACTGCCTCTTTATGAGACTAGTGAGCTGGGGAAGGAGGCTGCCCTTAGGGGTGGTTATGTCTCATGACTTGGAGGAGAGATTTCCTGGGTTTGCCTTCCATTGCAAGGCCAGCCGGAAAGCAACTTAGATATTTGGATTCTCCCTGGGGCTCTGGTGTTCAACCAGGAGAACCAGAGGGGAGGATCTGGTGGAGACCAGCTGGCTCAGTAGTTCACTTACTAGGTTGCTCCTCCTATCTCCTAGTGAGGACACAACAGAGGACCTTCTTAGTGGCTGCTCCCATGCTCTGGAACTCCCTTCTGTGGGAGGCTAGGCTGCCCCCCCTCCCTGTCTTCCTTTTGCCAGCAGACAAAAACATTATTTAAGGAAGCTTTTTAATTCTTAAGCAGGGAAGATTTTTAATATAGATGTATGTTTTATCTGTTTTTAGCTTTTGAATGATATTTAATCAGTTCTATAGTGTCTGTGGTCAAGAAATCAGAAGAAGACTAAGAATGGGGAAGGCAGCTGTGAAAGAACTAGAAAAGGTCCTCAAGAGCAAAGACATACAACTAAACACGAAAGTCAACAACAACAAGTTTATTGATTAATCAGCTGATCATATCAATAGAATAAATACTATTGCTTGCATGAAAATCAGAATCGTATAAGCAATTGTGTTTGCAGGATGCAGGAGCTGGACAGTTAAGAAAATGGACAAAAATTCATTTGAGAGGACCTGGAACAATGGATGCAAGCTACAGGAAAAGAGATTCCACCTCAACATTAGAAAGAACTTCCTTACAGTAAGGGCTGTTCGACAGTGGAACACACTCCCTCGGAGTGTAGTGGAGTCTCCTTCCTTGGAGGTCTTTAAGCAGAGGCTAGATGGCCACTGCTGGGGATGCTTTGATTTGGATTTCCTGCATGGCAGGGGGTTGGACTGGATGGCCTGTGGGGTCTCTTCCAACTCTATGATTCTATGATTCTATGAGATGTGGTGCTGGAGAAGAATGCTGAGGATACCATGGATGGCCAAAAAGACAAACAAATGAGTCCTAGAACAGATTAGGCCTGAGTGTTGTCTGGAAGCCAGGATGACTAAACTGAGACTGTCATACTTTGGCCATGTCATGAGAAGACACAGCCCATTAGAAAAGACCATAATGCTAGGAAAGGTGGAAGGAAAGATAATTAGAGGAAGGCCACTCTAGGTAGATGGACTCCAACTTGGAGGTCATAGGCATGAATCTGTAAGAACTGGGGGCAGTAGTGGTGGACAGGGAGTATTAGAGATGTCTCATCTACAGGGCATCCACAACAATAACAAAGTGTTTTAATGTGGTCTTCTATACTGGTATTAAAGTTTTTGTAAACATTTTTAATATGTTGTTGAAACCACCTTGGATCACAGCCTGGGAGAAAGATTGCAAATAAATAAATTAATAAATAAAATTGCTTATCACTGAGTTTGAATAACTTAAATAATTTAATAGGTATATAAAGTGGCCCATATTCAATCCAAATTCTCGTGCCTGGTCTCTTTATTCTCATTGTAGGTCAGCAATTCTGTACCTTCTTTAAAAAAAAAAAAAGGGGGGGGGCGTCCTATTTCTCCAATATCACTGTTCATGTTTGTAGTGCAAACCTGGCAATGTACTCTCTCCAAGGGAGCATAAAAAGCAGGCTTAGAAAAGAGAAATTTCCTGCTAATGTAAGAACTGCAGTGGTATTCCACAAATGCATTGAATTTGAAGAGAGTAAAACCAGCAAATATATCACACAGTTCGAAATGCCAGCTTACTGCTGTGCATGAACATTGTAACTACCTGTCCTTGAGCAAGGCAATTCAAACAACAATATAAAAAAGAGAAACTTTAACATGTCTGGCTCCACCTAAGCCAGAAGGACAGAAAGTATGACATATGAAAGCAATATACTGTTTAGTGTGGGAATCAATTTTGTTATTTCTGTAACAGAATCATTTCTCCAGCTTTCACATTCTGTTTTTACAATGTCTTCTGCATTGCCCTGATATTTTGCATTTGCTTGCCCTGTAAAAATGGTCACAGAGTAACATTGTCATTGTATTACCACTTTCTTTACCCATAAAACCATCTTTCTAGACCTACAATGAGAAAGATGTCTTTGTTTCCTTTTACAACAATGCCATTTTCTCTGGCACACACAGAGACACGTTTACTCTCTTCTGTCAGTGAAGCAAATCTTATTGTGATGGGGGAAATCTATTGCATTCTCGTGACTATTGTTTTATATCAGGTTGAGCATTCACTTCGTAACGACTGAAGAATGGATCTGCTGGTTTGAATTAAAATTCCTTTGATGCAAATGGACTCTCATATGTAGCAAATATAAATGCTATTACCCCATTTATCACCCATTCAGAGCTAGGGATGTAGATATGTCACCTAAAAATGAATACTTTTACTATTTCTCTCATCACTGCACATACATTGAAATTTTCTACACAGGAAACAACACAACACAGAAAACAACACAGAATGCAGCATTCTACCCAAAAAGGTTATTTCTGCACAGAAAATGTTGTGTGTGTGTGTGTTGTGTGAAGAAACCAGTTTTTGTCCACACCAATGTTATTTTCTTTGGATTTCTCTCTCTCTCTCTACAAACACACACACATACACACACATTTTTGCCACATGTATTCCCCCACCACACATACATACACACAGAATAAGTCCTGAACTGCAAAGGTTTTCATTTAACTTGGATTCTTTTTATCAGAGTTTTTGGAGTTAAACATGTATGTATCCTTTCGATAAAAGTACAGGAGTTAAGCACATGCAATAATCTTCCTTGACACAGCACGCATTGGGATGGGTCTTTGGGCAGTAGAGGTAATAGAGATGGTGGGTACAGCCCATTGGCATGGCTCTTTCTTTCAATATCCTGGCTATAAGAAGAAAAATCGGGCAGGTGATAGCCATGGCAGCCCTGGTGGAGCAGTGGTTAAATGCCGGTACTGTAGCCACAGTGTTGTAAGTTTGTTCCTAGACGGCTCTAGGTTGACTCAGCCATCCATCATTTTGTAGATTGGTAAAATGGTGTAATGACTGGGCCTCCAGTCATTGGAAGACTTCTGCCAGGTAATAAGAGTGAGCTGGAAGGGAGGCACATGCAAATAAGTAATGACATCACAGCTGATGGAAGGCTCACTTGGCCAATCAGTGAGCAGGAGTGAGAGTTTCTTCCAGAAGCTTCTAAGAGAAAAAGCCTGTGACACCAGGTGACAGTTGGAGAGTGGTACCTGGAGAGAGAGTCTTGAACAGTTAGTGGTTTCTACAATGGGAATTCGAGGTAGGAATATCTTCCTTGAATTAGTCTTACAGGTTAGGAAAACTATAGTGTTGTGCCTATAGCAAGAAGGCATAATTCAGGCAGATAGTTTATGCTAAGCTAAGACCAGTAACTCTATTTCAAATCCATCAAGGATGGCATATTACATCAATATATCAGTTAGGGGAGAATGTGTCAAATTAGAAGGTTTAGGCCTTATTTATTATTTTTCTGGTTGCTTGAATGAAATGAATACTTTTAGAATTACACATATTGTACCTGCAAGGCCCTTAAGATCTTGCATGATTTATATCTTTTTGTTCTGTTTGTTTAATTATAATAAATATCTGCTACTTTGATACTCCTTTACACGTGTCCTAGCTCGGTTGATGGTTGAGAAGATTAGCAAAGAAGGAGAACTAGAAGTCCTTAACATGTCCCCGTGTGTGTTAAGGGAAATCCAGTATGAATTCACTGGGTGGTGGCAGCATGATTTTGAGGATCTCCAGGGGCCATTTTCAACTCAGAAAGGAGTAGGAACATAGACCAGGAGGTTTGGGGAGAAGTTAAGGATCTGCTGAGACTAAGAGCCAAGGCAGGTCTGCTGTTTGGCTGCTTAGACCACAGGGGGACCAACACAAATGGGTACCCAGATTGTTAGGGACAATTGGCCAACACATTGTAAACTGCTAAGGGAGTGCTTGGTTCACTATGAAGCAGTATAGAAATATAAATGATATTGCTAAATGCTATGACAAGCTTTTCATAGTTTGTGGATCACTGTAGTTTGTGTGTTCCACCATGCTGAGTGCTGATGCTGGACCTGCTTAAGCATTTTAGTGTTTTAAATTTTCAACCCGGAATGTTGAATCAAAACTAAGACCTAACTCAATCTCTCTTGGATTGAGCGCAGAGGGGGGAATTCCTGCATATCTTGTTGTTTGGGGGGGAGGGAAATACCATCAAAGGTAATGGGGGGGGATAATCAGTTTGCTCTTATATGGCTTGTAATTTTTCACATGGAGGGTAACAAAACAAAGAAAAAAAGCCAATATTCTTCACTTTCTCATTACTGAGGCCTACTTTTTCCCAACCTGTTGTTGTTGTTAGGATATGGGATTAGGTTCAAATTATTATGCTGACTGCATATAGAGGTAGTACAGTCACATTCTGATTGTAAATTTATTATTTGTGAGTATTAATATTAAAATAACAATTTTTAAACTTTTTTATTTTATTTATATTCTGTGATGGATTAGTCAGAGGCTGCTATGAGTAGAGCAAGCTTTATTTCCTAGCAATGTGCTCCTTAAAATTATGCTAGAGCAAAGCAAACCCCTGCCAAAAATACCCATACTCTCATGACACTTATTATGTAAAATATTATATCAGGTAAATATCAATGTAGGTCTTTGTATACCCTTAAGGATTCATTTTACAAAGAAACTGTGTAACTCCTTTTTCAAGTTTCATCAGCACTTCTTTAAATATTTAAAATTGGAATAGTCTTTCTTCCCCCTTCCTCTGGCCGATGAAAGGGTAACTTGCCTTTAGTTTTTGGAAAACATGAAAGAGGCCAGATCACTAGTATCAGAAGCCTTTTTCCTTCTTGCAGAAAAAAGTGCTCCTTCAAGACTTCAAATAGAAAAAATATTTCCTTCTTTAGTCTCCCATTCTTGCACAAGATGTTGAACTCCTTTAATCCCATTATACTGAGCACAGAAGGTGTATTGGAGGTACTTTCAAACAATAGGGAAGCTTCTAAAATATACCATATAAATGTACTGTTTTGTGTTTACTACAGTGGCACATAATATTTTTCAGCATATATGCCAAACGTTAAGTTACCTTAATTCAATCTGGGTTTTGCCAAGGCAACTGTCATCACCCAGCCTGGGATGGAGTGAAAAGGCAGGCCCAGCTCCATCAGGCCTAGCCTGAAGAAGAAGAGCCCTGCCTCCATGGCATCTGTCATCATCCAGCCTGGGAGGGAGTCAAAAGGCAGGCCCAACTCCATCAGGGCTAGCCAGATCAAGAAGAAGGGTGCTCTCTCCAGTACATCTGCCATGGTCCAGGCTTCAGAGGGAGAGAAGAACCACTGGATCTCATCCCCTTTCCCACCACCATTCCCTTTTGTGTCATGTCTTTTTAGATTGTAAGGCATAAATAAATAAATAAGGCATGAAACAGACCTAAAGTTTTCACTCTAACCTCCTAAGGAAGAAAAATAATCATAAGATCTCTGCTGCCCACCACCACCCCAGCCTAAAATCACAGATTTGTTCTACAGGCATGATCTGGACAATACAAAACATGGATCCAGCACTTTCCACTTATTCCATGGGATAAAAGCATGGATCTCGGGCATCAATCACTATGATTCCTACAATGAACCCCCTTAAAATGAGTATCAAATCATGTTTCAGTTTTATGGGGGAAAGTTACCAACAATAGTAATAATAATAGGTAAGTGAGATACTATTGAAATCCCATGTAAAAGGCAGCACATCTGTGATCTTTATTGTACAATCTACAATTGATGTAAACTGTAATTTAATGGGGTTTTGTGGGAGGGAACCCCATCTAAAATCTTGCAAATATGATCCATTTTAATTCTGATGCATCTAAATTTTGCACACACAAGCTCTTTGATATCTTTCTAATTTCCTCTATTGACTTTCTAAGTGGCTGGAGCAATCCATAATCTGCAAAGTTCAGAGCAGATTTCATTTTGATGAGAAAGTGGGGGTACTTCTTTTAAGAAGATTGACTGAATAAGACAATATTGACTGTTGTTCTTGCTATAATATGGCTCCTTTCCTCAACTGACCAAGGGTCATATCCAGAGTTGTATAGATCTGTCATCTTAAGCATATAAGGGAATGAGGATAAATGATATGATAAAATAGTGCTATGGGGAATAAAGAGAAACCGAAAAGGGAGAGGGTGGTAATCCAAATGGAATGTAAATGGGGACTAGATGGGCAATGGCCGGAGAGGGTGGCAGTTTATGGCTATGTTCACATCCTAAGGAAAGACTTTGATGCCCAGGAAAACAAAACATTTTTTTCCCCAGTGATAGATGGATTGATATGGGAGATAGGAGAGTTGGAGGAAAATCATCAAGTTTAAAGAGACCTTTGATGTGGTTGAAAGTATGCAGACTGCAGCTGGGAAAAGGAGGGGTTAGAAGGGAACCCTTAAAGTCTGGGTGATTTGGGGGGGGGGACCAGATTTGACACTACCATGTTTCCCAGATGAACTTCTGTCTGGAAATCCAAAATAAACTTCCAGAAGAACTTCGGATGACCTCCACAGTGGACGCCTTCAAAAAGGCTTTAAAGACCCACCTCTTCCGATTAGCATTCCCTTCGGACTTCTTATAGAGACTGTCTCCCCTGATATGAATGGTTAATTACAATTGATAGATCCCATGTTTGTTTTATTGATGTTTGGTTTTTATTGGTTTTTATTGATAGATATATTGAGATGTTGGTTTTATGATGTGAAAGTTTTAAATGATTCTGTGAACTGCTTTGATCGTTTCGGAAGAGCAGTATATAAATAAAGCATATTATTATTATTATTAAAGCTGTAGTTTTCTACACTACCATGTTGTCGTGGTTTCTGAAGTCTGAGTCCACTAAGCCTGATGCCAACTTGGGGACCATTCACATTATGGAAATAAACTGATTAGGAACCAGTTTATTTCTGTGATGTTCACACTCACCCTGACCGCAATCAATGCAGTTTGCAGGAGGCGGCTAAAAAGTGCACTCAAACTGGTACATTTGGCATCGGACCCATAAGAGCCCTGGTGGCACAGTGGCAGCCAGCCACTTACTATTGTAATTTCAATACCAGCCAGGGGCTGAGGGTCCACTCAGCCTGGCATCTTTCTGAGGTTGCTAAAATGAATATTCAGCTTGTTGGAAGCAATTAGCTTACACATCGTAAACTGCTTAGGGAGTGCTTAAGTGCTCTGATAAATGGTATAGAAATTTACTTGGTATTACTTAGCAGTTCTTTTTAAAGAGCCGCAATGACTGACATCTTCAGTAGTGTGAATATGCTATAAAATCAATTTGTATCATGCTGCATCATTCACTCCATTTTTAATCAATACGATGACAAATGTGAATGGCAACAGGATTCAAATGGCACAGAGAGTTTTGATCTTGGTGAATATAGTGGGAACACTGAACCAATTCTGAATCGGTTCTGGATTGGCACAGAGATGCAAATCTCTTCATTCAAAAAAGTAAGTGTGAATGACCCCTTGGAATGTCTATTATCTGCAATACAGTTACATTAATTTACTATTGTCTTCATCCTGCACAATCCTGGGATCTGTGGTTTAGTATCTACAATTGTTGTCAAAACTATTGTACAGAAGAGTCCAGTAGAGCTTGTTAGCAGATAATTCTATGTACCTCTACAAATGAAAAATCCCAGGATTCCATAGGATGGAATCAAAGTATGATAGTATAGTGGAGATATACTCCTGACACATTTGTAAAAGTGTCTGTACAGGCGTGGTTAGCACCTAATGTTAACTATGGCCCCATACAGACAGGCCAAAATAAAGCTGCTTCGGATCACTTTGGAGGTATGCTGTTTAAATGTTGCATGCATACTAAGAGTCCAGAAGCCACACCAAAGCCACGATCCAGTCCTAAGGACTGGAGTGCAGCTTTGGCGCAACTTCCAGACTTATTATGCATGCATCATTTAAACAACATACCTTCAAAGTAACCCGAAGCAGCTTTATTTTGGCCTGTCTGTATGGGGCCTATGACTGCCATTCAGCCTAGCATTTGCTTGCATGACTATACTTTCTAACTGTCATATGTGCAAATATTAGGGGTGGAAAGAATCCTTAAAGAAAAAATGGTCAAAGAATTAAAAATGGCAAAAAAATAATAATGTTTTTGAGTGTTGAAAAACCGTGACAAGACGAATCCTGGATTGACAAGAATCTCCACAGTTCAGGATTTATTCTGTGCAAAATTTGCATGTCGTTGCAACATGTACTTTCTGCAATTTTCTTCCCATTAGGAGAAGATGTTTCAAAACTATTCAGTTTTCAAAGGCTATATGCAATGCACTTCTGTGCAGAATTCACATGGGGTTGTTTTGGATAGAAAACATTATTTTCTGGGCTGGAAGCAGAATTTTATGTATGGAAAACAATATTCCTGTGCTTAAAATGTTGTTTTCTATGCAGGATTTCTTCTGAGTAAAATTTGTACATGGTTATTTTGTATAGAAAACATCATTTTATGCACAGGAATTAATATTTTCTGTGTTGACATTTTATTTTCCATGAAGACAATGCTTTTTTCAGTACAAAACAACTGCATGTAAATTTTGCACAGAACAAGTCCTGAATTGCAAATATCCTTTGAAAACTGCATGACTTTTTCAAAGACTTTCTTGTGGTGGGAAGAAATTTGCTGAAATTACTTGTTGATGCCTTTGGTAAGAAATTTAAGAATTAAATTTCTAACAAACATTATGCAGTCATACAAACCTGTCAAGTTGAGCACTTACACATCCAATTCTGTTCACTGGTTTTGAGTCATGAGCAAACACAAGAATACAGTGAACTCTGCATTTAGTTGATTTGCTTGATTCTGGTAAGCATATCTGGGATGTAGGGGGATATGAGGAGAGTACACTTCCACTGAGAGATTAGGAGAAAAGGAGAAAGGGGGAGAATTTTTCTAAAATGTTTAGCTTGGATTGGAAGTACATTTGTTTGGTTGAATGAAAACACACCATTATGACTGCATCAGGTTGTTTTTGTTTTTAAAATGCTTCACTTAAAGAAATCTTCTATTGGATGGCTCAGGTGACACTTTACTGTACATTGGCTGCCTCTGTTTGTTTCATGTCTCTTAGAACTTAGATCCTATATTTTTATAACTCTTGATATGGTTATCTCTGTTATTGTACTTCTGCGTATTAAGTTTGCTGATCTTTCTGAGAAGTTATTGAGTACATGTTCATAGTATGTGCGTGCGTATGTGTGCGTGCATCTTTAAATCATATTTTCACTCTCTAAGCATGTTGACCTGCTTCAATGTTTGAACATTCTCCTCACTAAGAGCCATGTTTATGTACAATTTATATTGTACTTGATAACTGAACTCTACTCTCATACTTATCTTGGGGATGTCCTCTCATGTGACGGTAATAGTGTTAATCCTTCATGTAATACACAAATACTTCTCTCTCACAGTCTTCCTCTATACTGTAAGAGCACATAAGATTAATTATATGAGGAAATGTTGACATAGCAGCATCTGAGTTAATTCTTCCTTTTCTTCAGCTGGTGGCTGGTAGGAGCTGGAAGAAATAATGACACCTGAAGGAGATAGTTGTTTTTGCCAATGCTGTCCTCATTAGCATGGAACACCTTTTGAATAAAGCATTTCTTGCAAGACACTTTCACAAAATATTTTAAAACTCCAAAAATCCTGGCACCTTGTGTTTGAAAGTAGAGTTGCATTTAGAAACACATGGTGTCTATATTTTTTAACAAGGCAGTTTCATTCATTGATATTTTATTGAGGTATACACGTATTGCAAGCCTTCAATAAATTGTAATACCAAAGGATTGATCCCAGTCTGTAAAGATGTGTGTTTCCTCTGTGTATAGTTAGCTCATGACTACTATAATGATGATTCCCATGAGTGCCAAACGGGGCAGCCATTTTTATAAGGCCACAACCTTTTGCAGTTTTCCCAGTTCAAAGAAATTATCTTTAAAGGACTTTTGGGGAAAACAAAATGGTAATATCTTCTATTCTCTTTCTCCACTCAAAGAATTTCACCTCCAAAATATAGCTAATTTGTGTGTCTGTTGGGTGAACTAGCCTAAGCTAATTTGGTTGTTTCCATCTAATTCAGTGGAACAATTTTTTCCAGTGTTGTCTTTTTTATTGTGCAGTATAGAAATGTAGTTTGTTTATTATAAAACAAATATGTACTAGTCTAGCATGAAAGGACTGTTCTATGAAATTGTTATGTGAATCATGTTGGAGGATTGTGGTTTGTAAGCAAACTAGTATAAACAGTATTAAGTTCATGAGAGCAGTGAATTTATTGTGCTTTGCATACATGTCTCACAATTTCAGGTGTAGCTGGAAGGACATAGAAATGGGCCACCTGGGTTCAGCCAGGCACCCAATTTTCACATCAGATGTGGCACCTGGGTTCTAATCAGTAGTGACAATGGTGGAGGAAGTAATGAATACACAGTGGAATTGGCTTCATGATGTGCTGCCAGGTGGGACTGTAAACACTCACCCATCCACATGTTGGCCTGGGGACTAACTCGAGTTTGGACCTGAGCCAGGATAGCACAGGCTGAGTCCATGCTATCTTAGTCTGTCAGTTGAGCCCCACAGTTTGCATACTATTAGAAGTCAGGTTTCATTACAAAATAAAATACATCTATTTATGCAAGCATGAGCTTGTCTCACCATTATGTGATGAATTAGCCTTCTTTGGTATTGAGCTTGGTTATCAGGAGGTAAACACAGGCTTCTTTTGTAAGTCTGATTGTTGAGGCATACTACTTCGATAGAACTGTGTGCCTGGAAGAAAAACGTATTAATAGGAGGAAACAGATAATTTTCTTAACATGTGATTTCAGCTTAATAATCTATTTGCACTTGTTGGAATGTGATACCCAGCACACAACAAAGGGGAGGATAAGGGTAATTACAGTCAGCCCACCATGTCCATGGACTTTTTATCCATGGATTCAAGCATCCACCAAATGAAAATATTCCAAAAATATAAGTTCCAAAAAGTAAATCTTGATTTTGCCATTTTATATAAGAGACACCATTTTACTATACAATTGTATTTAATGGGACCTGAGCATCCATGCATTTTGGTATCCATGATGGGGTCCTGGAACCAAACCTCAGTGAATACCAAGGGCCCACTGCATTTGCAACAAGTCTGCAGTCTGAATAGTCAATGGTCTAAGGCTAATGTCCTTGCGGTTGCAGTTGTTCTCCACTGGATATGGTTGCGAAAACTGTGGCTGCATGGTCTGCATCTCCCTCTGATTTCCTCTTCTTTAATACTAGCTGAAGTTTAGCACTGAAAATCTCATGGTTTTAAAATATTGTAATACCTGCAGGTTCTATTTCGATGCACATAGTGAAATTTTTATGAAGGCAGCCTGCTTTAAAACTCCACCTCCTCCATGATTGAGAACCATACTTCAACAGGGTTTCCTGTATTACCTCCTTCATAAGCAGAAATAGGGCCAGGTAGAATTTCAGTGGCAGAGGTATAGTTGATGGGGACACAACACCAAGGGGAAGTAGTCATGGCCATGATTTCTCCTTCACATTATCTTAATTGTCTGAGGAATGGTATCGCTAGACTTACTACTTATGGTGGTAAATCTTCAAAGAACTTGGTTTTATCATCTTCCAGTGCCATAAAATGTTTATCTACTTTTGGGAAAGAAATACGGCATCAATAATAGAATGTTTCAAATCACTCCCATGTAAGTCAAAGCCCAGAGAATAATCAGTGCTATATTGTATTGTCACTGAGGCAATGTATCTATGGATACTCTTCATTCAATAGCGTAGGAATAGCACAGTATAGCCTTAAAGGCTGTGATTCACAGACATTATACAGAGAAGGGAAGAGATTCTGGACGTATAAGTTTAAGGCAGTCCAGCAGCACATGGTATATTCATGCTATCCAGCTAACAGAGTCAGATTAAAAGTGAATACATGTATCGACTGCAGTTGCTCTTTCAAGGAAGCCAGTTCTTCTCTTAATTACTTTTGAAGTATCTAGAGATTTCAGGGCCAATAATATTTCGGCCTTTAAGCTGCTAAATAAACACATTATAAAAGAAAGAACCACATACCTGCTTTGAAATACATTTATGAGGTTGCATTAATAAATCTTTCAGCTGCACTCTAAATGACCAAACCTTTTCATTAAAAAAAAAAAGTTACGTTGTCCTCAAGATAACTTGTTTCAGATATTCCAGTATATGGAAGGGAAGTAAAATGACACAAACTGGTTAATTCTACCTAGGCTTTGCAGTTGACATAAAAGATCATTCTTATTAAAAACAAAACAACAACAACAACAACAACAACAACAACAACCACGGAGCATCACAGCTTGTAAATTTAAGCCTTGATGCTCACTGCTGTTTAGTTAGCAGGAGAAGAGAGAAGTCATGTAGACAAATGTAATGTAATTATCATATTTAATTAATAAAGGAGAACATAGCATTGGCAAGTCAACTATACAAAAGGTCATATGAGGCCTGAGTGTTAGACCCTGAAGCCATAAGCATAAGAACCATAAGCAAAATTGAGGACATTTCAATAGAAAATTGTATGGAATATATGGGAGTTAGATTAAAAAAAGGTGGGGAAGGAGAAATTGGAATATTTTCTGGCAATATGTATCACAATCATGGCAAAAGGACTAACATAGATTTAATCCATGGGAGTGTCAAAGGGTCAAATCTTCCTATCCACCATGCCAGGATTTTAATTCAAATCAGAAATGCAGGTTGGTAATTTGCAGAAAAATACATTCCATATGCAGCTGAGCTTTTGTTTTATTTTTAATATTTTAAATGTTATTGTAAAAGAATGACATAAATAAACATTATCACGTCCAATAAAACCAGGGCCTCTGGGTTACAAGCCAGAGGCAAACTTCCCCGCCACAGTCCCAGCTGAATCATATCTCAGGCCAGAGACTGGTTATGGCAAGAGGATCAGCTACTGCTAATGGGGAGGAGTTTGAACCATGTTGATCCACTTATACCAAGTTGCCAGACCATAAGCAGTGTGCCTGGCTGTAATCACCAGGTAAATATAATCACATGCCCTGAGATTTCCATGCCAAAACCTGGTAGGCTCTAGTGATGGCATTAGCCATTAAGTATTGATCACATTTGTGGATAGCTCATTATTCAAACAGACACACATAGAGAGACAGACACACAGAGACAACCCAGAAACAAGAACAGGTAGCTGTTGTTGAAGAATACAATCCTACACATTCCTACAGAGAACAAGTTGTGATAGGAGTTGCAGTCCCACAAGATGGATATATTTTAGAAGCTGCTTGAAATGGAGATAAACAGTTAGCTTCCCTTCAAAAGTAAATTACAGTATAGACCTCTAATTGCTTGTGGGGTCTTCTTTCTTTCTTTCTTTATTTCGTCAAAAAGGTCTTCCAATCTGAAATACAATAATTTTCCCCAGACCTAACAGCTGAAGATAGCTATTGCAAGAAAAAATGAATGGATGTCACACAGCAACAGTCTCCCTATTATGCCGTATCAATCAATTGGGGACATGGGGAACTCTTTTTCTAGCCTGTAATCAAAGCATCTTTGTACAAAAGTGTGCATAGGCAAAAGTAAATTTGGTCATGGATAACAAATAAATTATGGGTGGTTTTTTTTGAGGGGGGGGGGCTAGTGGCCATGTTCTAGAAAAATTTCTTCCTGAAGTTTTGCCAGCATCGGTGGCTGGCATCTTCACAGAATGCTTGCCTGGAAAAAGTTGGGTGTATATATACTGTGTGAGCCTGGGAATGCTGGAGTGATTTGCATGTGTATTGTCCTGTGCTGATGGCAGGCCTCAGGCTGGGAGGCTAATGCAAACGAGGATTAATGTCTGCTAATTGGTGATCTTTATCTGCTGGGAAAGCCCCTGACTCTGAATGGTTTCCCATTTGCATTTGCTGAGTCCTTATTTTGCTATTCCTCAGGACTGGTAGCCAAATTTTGTTCACTTTAAGGGTTTCCAGTAAATATCAAGATCATTGAAGTCACCCATCTCTACTACATCTCTCCTTTCTGCATGTGTGGTCATCTGTTCTAGAAAGGCATAATCCAATTCCTCTGTCTGACTTGGGGGTCTGTAGTATACTTCCACCATAACATCCCTGTTGTTTCCCTCCCCTTTAATTTTTATTCAGATGCTCTTTAAAGAGGATCACATACATTCATGGAGAATATGCTTACAATGTGTTTTAGCTGTAATGACTGTAATTGCAATTGGGACCTGCAGAACACACACACACACACACATATATATATGTGTGTGTGTGTGTGTGTGTGTGTGTGTGTGACCTGAAACAGACTAAAAGAAGTGGCTTCTGGCCACTTCGGGGCATCCATTCAGATAACACACAGCCCCAAAAGAACCAGAACTTGCTCTGAAGCCAAGTAGCAAGAGACAGTCTTTTCAGGAGCAGGTCTAACCTACTCCTGTTAATGACCTGTTCAGAACTGCAGCAGCCACCTGCTTTGGGAGCCAACCATGCGATCGCTGCTGTCTCAGTCTGATTAGGGTAAGAACTGCCTCTGGCTGCTCCTTCCAGGCCATCTGCTTTGGCCCCTAGATAGGCCTTTGGTTTTATCTAGCATAGTTCCTCTTATGCTTTTAATAGCCTGTCTCCGTTACCCTTCTTTGTCCTACCCTGCAGTGTTGTTATTGAGAAAGATGAAATAGAACAATTCAGATCTGAAACAAATGTGCCAAATAAAGTGGCTTCCAGCCATTGTGAGAACATGGAGTTCAAATATGCACACCCCCAATTTGGCTGGAAGACGCTGCAATCTGATCCTTTGGAATGGATCAAAAAGGAGCAAGAATAATATGGATCTTGGTGGCAACTGGCTTGGGACCACTGTGGCAGCCCAATTTGGAAGGTGGCCATGTGCAGTCTTGATGCACTTGCAGTTGGAGTGGCCAGAAGCCGGTCCTTGGTGACCATCTGCTTCACCCCCTCAATCTCCCCTGCTTGATGCTTCTTGGAATAAGTAGTGGACAACAGACATATAAGTTCTCTTTTAATTGCTGAGCTGTTTTGTATTTAAAATAAAGTCCAGCAGCTAGCTGACACATCACTATTAAGTTTCCACTGCTCAGTCTTAACTTAATATTTAGAAGTTATTACAGGGCATTGTAAAGTAGGCACAAAATCAGAAAAAGTACAAAAATCTTTAAAATGTCCAGGACCTTTATTTTTAATGAAGTAATGTATCTCATTATTAAAACATTGGGGTTATTTCCTTATTATTATTATTTTTCTATTCGTTTTCACCTTCTTTGTGTAAGATGGTTGCATAATAATAGTTCTAGGTAGCTTTAGGCTATAAAACTTTATTACCTGCTGAGAGAAATGCAGGAATTTGAGAGAGGCATCTTCCCATCAAATTTGATGACACCTCATTGTTGTACACAAGTTTTTTTAGAAGCAGGAACAAGAATTCAGAATATGCTTAGTGGATATTGTTTAAGGCTATTTTGGATACTCTGAGAATTTATGAGTTGAATTAATAATAAATGAGCCCATGTTGCATCTCCTGGAATTTGCAAACAACCTCATCTGACCACTGAGAAGATGTATGCTTTTCAGCAATAATGAAAGTACATAAATATTAATAACTTTCCTTTATTAAAAAAGCTGCCACTGTTTGGTTGTTCACTATACATAAAGTTTAATGAAGACCATGGAAACAAGCAGGGGTTGCAGTTTTGGAAAACTCACTATATTTTAGCATTTATTGTACAAGACATTACTCATGGTAACTGCCTATGATAATAACCATTAAATTTGTAGCTTTGAGCCAATTACTTAACCAAGAATATTGATTGCTTATTGAACCATAAGGCAGGTAAAATATATACAGACATAGAAAGTCAATAACTCTCTGCAAGGAACTCCTTAAATGTGCTGCCTAAATGGTGGCTGGTGAGTACAGATATGCTCCCATAGTTAAAAGATCTGAACTAACATCTCCTCCTGCCCCTGCAAAATATTAAAAAGAAACATCCTACTTATAATTCAGAGCTAGATTTTAATTTTAAAGGATTTAAAGGATCACTAGAACAGCAAAAAAAAAATCTATACAGGCTAAGCATATCCTTTATCTGAAATACTTGGAACCAGAAATGTTTTGAGTTTTTGTTTGTTTGTTTGTTTGTTTTGGATTTTGAAATCTAAGATATATGTACTGTATTTGTGAAGCTGGAGAAAGATGCAAGGCTGGAGAGAAACATGAATGAGACATGGCTAGGGAAAGACTACGGATCTGTGAAATGGAAGTAATCAAAGCACAGTGGTTGGCGTGAATCCACACTGTCTCCTCATGTCCTTCTCCAGCCACATCTCTCTCCAGTCTTACAGTACAGGCACATATTACACTACTTTTATACAAAATCCAAATAAAAAATATCCCAAGAATGATCCCTAGAAGGATCATGTTGGAGCTCAAAAAGTTTCAGATTTTGGAGATTTTCAGATTTTCATATTAGGAATACCCAACCTGTATTTGTTTGCTCACAAGTAAGCTCTGCTGAAGTCAATGAGACTTCCAAATATTTCAGTATGCGTTTACAAATGAAATTAATACAAATCCCTGTCCTTCCCTGGCTGTTATCAGAAATCCCAAAACCTAGACTTCTGTCCAGTACTGCATCCTCCTGTGTATTAAAATTTACCTAGGGCTGTATTGTTGAAATGCAACAGCAGGATTTAAAGAAAATAAAGTTAGATACTGTATAACAGAAATCATTATTTTCTGATGTTATATACATTACTTCAAGTTTCCATAAATTTACTGATCAAAGAAGTAGATCAGGGTGAACATCTCTTGGAGGGCAGAGGCCCATATTTTGGGATGTTTTTGGGACCACAAAATGGGATCTGCATGTAGCCTGACAAATACATTTTTCCCACTCCATTGCAGATGTTTTTTGAAAAATGTATTTCTTTGCTTAGGCTTGAGAAACAACTATGGAATAGTGCATTTCTTCTAACCTCTTTAAGCTCCAAGCAAATTAAGACAAATGGATAGTTGATGCAGAATACAGAACATTTCTAACACAGTGCAAGAAGCCACTAGAAAATAGAAGGTGTTAAATCCATTGTCTCATGCTTGCTTAAAATAAAACAGAATAGAAAAGGCCACTTCATTAATCTATGCTTGAGACAAAGATGTACCCAATGAGAAATGGTATAAATTCCACATCGGGGCAGCTACAATGGCAAGATTACATTGCCACTGTTTTCCTTAGATGCTGTAAATGCGCCTATTTAAACATTAATTCAATTAACCAATCAATATAATTTTAATTAAGTCTCCAGTCATGACCAAAGAGGTCTACAAATACACATCTATTTTCTCATTCCTCATTGTTAATGCTGAAGCAGCTCAGCTGTGGCATCACTGTGAACAATGACCACACACAGAGACATAGTCTGCAGCACCTGATTGAATTTGTGGCTAAAAACAGCATCAGGACCTTGGCTCAGGAGTGTGTTTTGTTTTACTGGCTGTGCTTGCAGCTTCTCTTCATTTAAAAAATGTTACAAGGCAATAAACATGGAGACCTAAATTTTCATCTCATGCAAATTGAAGGAAACTGACAGTGTAGTAATTGAGCAAGGGTGAGTTGCATCAGTTGAATCTAGGTATGTTTAGTGACTGATAGGGCAGAGAGAATAGCTTTAGAACATGACCTCCAGAAGCCATTTGGATGTCTGAATAGATAGTACCCTAGGAAGTGATTTACTTTATGTGTTTCCTACATACAGACATATATACACATAAATAACTATTTATAGGGGAATCCCTTCACTAAAGTCATTGGTCAAAATTCTGTGTTGGTTCGATAATTTATAGGGATTCATGTGAAATGCCCCAAATAACTTTCTTTGGTAACATTTCAGAATGTTTTACCTCATGCATCATCCAACTGCATTCTCCATCATCAACAGCAATGTTTTATTTATATTTATTCATTCTGAAATGTTTACCTTGCTACGCAGTCAAAAGGCTGCTGTGGAAGCTAATGCAGAATAAGTGAGAGCATATATAAAACAAACAGACATCACAAATATCAGATGGCAATAAAACAAAACACAATGGCCACAGCAACCATTGACTTCATAAACAAGATGACTTCATAAACAAGATGACTACATAAACAAGCACAGAGAAAAGGCCAAGTGAGGTTTTTTTTTATATGACTTTGCTTCTCACCATCATATGACTTAACTTCTCCAGGGATTTGTCCATAGTGCAACACCTTCCAGAAGATCTCACAGACTGAGAGAAGCAGTATATAAGAAGGTTTTCCTTCTTATGGATTACATTTGTATTTGAATGAAATATTTCAATGTTATGTTTTCTATGAATTTCTGCCATGGGGAAGAGCTTCTTGGATGTCTTTACACCGGTAAGACAATATTTAAATTTGTTGTTGTTAACTGCCCTCTAGTCAACCTCGACTCATGACAACCCTGTGGATGAGACCACTGTTCTCACCCTTTCTGCTCAGGGTCTGTAGGCTCAGTGCTGTAGACTCCCTGACTTAGTCTATCCACCTGGCATGCAGTCTTCTCTTTCTGCTGCCTCCCATCTTTGCTAGTATCATTGCCTTTCTAATGATTTATTTTTCCTCATGATGAGGCCAAAATATGTAAGCTTCAATTTAGGCATCTTGGCTTCCAGAGAGAGTTCCAGCTTGATCTGTTCCAGAACCCATTTGCTTGTCTTCTTGGTTGTCAGACTCTTTTCCAGAGCCCTTTTCATGTCTTGTCATTTCAGAGCAATAGTTGCCTTTATTGAAATACTCCATTTGCAAAGTGGTATTTCTATAAATGCCCTACATCTCCAGGCTGATAATGTTTTGGATTCAGCACAACTCCATTGAGCCTAGGGTTGGCTCAGCCGGCCCTTGGCCAGTTAGAATTGTCCTGCCACTTTGGCCCCACATTTTCCTCTCTTTTTTGGAATGAATGGCTTTCAGCAGAAACATTTGCTGTAGTCTTTTGCAAGCGTTGAATGGGTGAGGAATTACTTGCTCTGTCCTTTTCATCATGACACCAGATGGTGTAACAACATTTATAAGATACTATTCATTAGAACAATTTTAATTGGATAATCATTTATGTAGGATGAGCACTTTATGCAATACAGTTTGTAATCCATTGCTTGCACTCATTCTCTCTCTCATGCACACAAAACAATCTTTTTCTTTATATATCCATAGCCAGATTTGGACTGGTGTAAATCAAATCATAACCAAGAAGGATGCATTTCAAATATTCTTTTGAAATATAACATTGCAGAAATAGACAGGAAATATATTATAGTACATACTGTAATCAAATGTTGCTATTTTCCCTCAAAAAACATCTGGGTCATTTGTGTCCTCAATCTTGTACTGTTTTGTAAATGAGGGCACAGGAACATGCTCTTTGTTCAGTTCAACAAAAGAAGCAAACTCATACTAAATATGTCTATATATATCATGGATGGGTGATTTCCATTTTTCTTCATTTTATTTTATTATTTTCAAAATACCCCCTAGAACTTGCTATAGGTGCAACCCCTTGTTTTACTGCATTTGCTGCTGCAATTTGACAGTATAAAGGCTGCATTTGTTTTAAGAATAAGATGCACCTTGTTTTAAAGCATAATTCTGCTCCCCAAATGCCTCCCAAAATGTATTTAAAAGTAGATCAGCACTTCCTGTGCCTCTTGGTCTTAAATAGAAAAGTGGGTTATTGTTGGGTTTTCTGAACTGCAGCCCCCATCATCCCACACCATTTGCTGCAAATGTGAGAGAGGACAGAAAATGTAGTCCAACAGAATCAGGAGGGTCCCCCTTGGGGTTAAATCATGGCCCTGTGTGCATTTTTTTGTAAATCAGACAAATCAAGATATACTACAATTCAAACTACTGCCAAATATCTGGGCTGCTCTTCTCTCAGGCTTTATTCAAGCACGTTTTCAAGGAGCAGCTGGATATATTGTCATTCCACAATCAAGCTTGAATACTCAACAATAGTTTCACAGTTGAAACCAGGAGCGGGTGTTCCCTCACTCCATCTCTGAGATGCTATTACTGATATTCCTGTCACTGGAGAGAGCCTGATTTATGGTGATGATGCTGGTTATTTACTGTGTTATTGTGAAATAACACGGTAGAGTTGCTATGATTTACCATGTAGTTTATGCAAAGTACCAGGTGGTGGTTTATAGTAACTCCGTAAATAAAGCCACTTTCCAATGTAGCTTTATCAACTGATGTTGACTTACAAAGACAGCTGGAGATAAGAGAAGAAAGAAAAGAGGTGCCCTATGGGAAATGTATCATTTTTAAAGTCTTCATGATTCATATGAGGATCAAGAAGGATCAATGAGCAGCAGCTTCCAGGGCAGAGAGGTGGTGAAACCCAAAATTACAGACCTAATTTTAGTGGATTTGGTTCAGTACCACGGATAGCACTTTTAAATTTTAGACTAGGTCCCAGGACAGATTTTCTGTTCTCCACCCCCCCTTTTTTTTTTTTTAAAAAAACAAAACACAAAGTCAGCAGCAGTCACTGGTAATGACTACAAAATTTCATTTGGATCAAACTTCAGGGATTTTTATTTTACTAAATAAAACATTTATTTGATTAAGATGTCCTTACATGTGAAGAAGAAAATAAATGCAGGAGAAAGTGACACTGGCAGAGAATTCTGGGTGCTTAGCTCAAGCTCCAGCTGAATATAAAGGGTTTTATTAAACCATTTATTAAACCATTTAAACAGCGCTGTTCTTTCTTTCTACTAAATCCCAAGCTCTATGGAACACATTTGTCTTCTCAGAAACGTTACGATTGCTCCAGGAAACCCCCTCGGTGTGTGATGACATCACTTTCCCAAGGGTATTTTTAGGAGCTGTAGCTAGAGTGTTGTTCCATGTTAGTGAAAAAAATGGACATTCATATTTTCCTTTCTCTTAGAAAAAAGCAGGCCACTTTTCAGATTTTCTATAGATATTTTATATCTCTCTGTTAGTGTGGTAACTGTCGTCCCCCCTCTATCCTGGATTGATATGAAGGGGCCCCAGGACCCTATCACACTACCCAAATATAGCATTAGGTCTTTAATGGCAGTACCTTTAAATGCCTATGAAATTCTCTGGTATGTAGTTCAATGAGGCACTAAAGCTCTCTAACAGAGAATTCTAAAAAGCCTTCCCTAAACTGCAATCCCAAGATTCCACAGGATGGAACCATCATAGTTATTATGGAATCTTAGTGTTATATTTGTGAAATGTGAAAGGGCTTCAATACATTGTGAAAGATGCAGAATGGGAGAGAAGGTTTTCAGTGCACTTATTTGCCGAACTGGTAGCAGCCAAAACCCTTCCATCCAGAAAAATGAAAGATCATGTACAGGCCACAGCTAGTCCAAAGATGTTCTCTGAGGCTTTCAGACTCCATTTATTTTGTACTATTACTTTTCTTCTCAATTTATTTTCGCCCATTTAAATTTTAATACAGCTCCTGGGTGCTCTCAACTCATAGTTCATTGCAACAGTGTTAGCGTTTAACTCAGCTAGGCTCAATTGAGGGCCACAATAAATTACCAAATGGGTTGTCCAGTTTGACTCATGCTTTCTTTCTAGATAAAAGCATTTCAGGAACTCTTTTGGATCAGGAGATTCTACAGAAAATGTAAGCATGTTTGTTTATAAGTGGGTTTCACTACAATTAGTAGCATTCAGTTTTCTGGAAAGAATGGTGTGAAGCAGATGGCTGGGAAAGCATGGCCTGAGACTGGTCCAGATGCAAGTGGATTGGGTCCAAGGTTACTGCACAGCCTGCTCTGAAAGCAGGCTGCCACTGGAAGACCCATGCCATACTGCCAGGAGCCAGATTATCCTTGCTCCTTTTTGCTCTGGTCTAAAGGACCGGAGAGCGACCTCGGTGCAGCTTCCAGCCATGTTGGAGATGCATGTCTTATAAACTATGCACCTCCAACATGGGCAGAAGCCACTTCTTTTGGCCTGTATATTTTGGGCCAGTTTTAGAATTGAAATGTTAATTGCCTTACCAAATCTGTGTTACAAATTGCCACTCATACAAGCTGAGTGTGCCAAATAGGCCAGTTAAACTAAAGGGCATACTTTACTCAGTCAGCTATGGATAAGTGGCACAAGGAAATGAGGCAATTTATCTAGGAATCTAAATGCTCACTCAGATGTTGCTATCAGAAACCTATAGCCTACAGCTCACTTCAGAAAGATATTTATATAAGCTTCCTGATTCTCGTAGGACCCCTAATAAAAGCATAAAGGGATAAAACAGACTACCCTGAAGAAGTGGCTTGCCACCACCCCTTTGAACGCTGAATCGGGACTGTGGCAACCACACACCCTAGCCCCAATTTGGTGTTTTTCTGGGCCAAAAATAAGCAGCAAAATGCCACTTCTTTTTGGACCAGAATAAGGGTGCCCTTGCCGCTGCGGTGGCACTATTCCACGCTCCTTTTGGCATGCGCTGTGTGAATACCACACCAAAGAAGCACCGTAACACAACCTGTATGTAGCAAACCAGAATGTCAGGAAAGTGGCTAGGCTATATAGCCAAACCTTCTCTCTGATTTTCTATTATGCAGGAAATTATTATTGTATTATATTATATGGAGGAGCATCAACCATGTGGGTCTTCAACCACTTCCTAGTCATACAACCTAAACAAATATGTATCATTTCAGTAAGAGCTAAGCAGAAAGCAAGTTGCTAAGTCCATGGATAATATCTAAGGAAATAATGGAGATAAGGATCCCCATGAACATCCCTCTTCCTAGTTGTTTTGAAATTGTGACTTTAATGGGGTCACTTAGTGACCCTCTTTTCCTGCTGGTTCATTGGAACTGCTCCATAGTAAGTGGTCATTGACTCATCCCCCTTAGAGAGATAATCTTGGCATAGCACTTTCTGTGTTTGAGGGCACACTGTTTTTACTGTTGAAACTCTGCATGTGGACTAATCAGATCTGATTCCAAAGGCACTTAAAGATACATTTTCACCAACTTATTTCCAACATAGTTTATAAAATAAAAAGGTGATATTTTAATACTGAATGGTACACATTCCATTTTTAACCCTACGCTATTTGTTTTATCTAAAGGTTATAAAAAGTCATTCATGTCAGTTACATAGCCTCCCCCACCAGCCAAGCAATTAACCTTGTCACATATTCTTCCTATCTGTCTATGTTAGCACAGGAAACTCTTGTATACAGAGTCAAATGTTTGATCAATATAACACAGTGCTACCTACTCTGACTGGCAGCTGCTGTCCAAGCACATTTCAGCTCTTAGAGATCCTTGGAGAAAAAAGCTGGGCTAGCACAAGACAATTTGCTCTTTAAAGCAGAATGCACACTACCTTCTTCCATTGTTAAACCCACCAATTCAATAATAACAACAACTTCACACTACCATTCAGATATTAGTTAGTTCCTTCATCTGTCCCTCCAGCTTCTGCTGCCTGAAGTAAC
Organism: Sceloporus undulatus; assembly: GCF_019175285.1. Taxonomy (NCBI): domain Eukaryota; kingdom Metazoa; phylum Chordata; class Lepidosauria; order Squamata; family Phrynosomatidae; genus Sceloporus; species Sceloporus undulatus. Next base: position 111,781,566 of record NC_056526.1, read on the forward strand.
ATTTTTCTCCATGCACCATGGAAGACCAGCTATGGGTTCCTGAAACTGAACTGAAGCATTTGAGTCTGTCAGATATACAGTCTACCCAGGTATCAAATTAATTCTATTTTCCACAGAGATTCAACACAGCTTTCAATGAATCATGCAAATACAGAATCCAGATATAAATTCAGTCTCTGAAACACTTCACATTCTTCTGCAGATATTCTGTGCATCTTCATACAGTATCTTCATCCCCTCCCTTATTATTTATTTCTCATTATTGTGATGTCAATCCATTGAACACCTCCAAAGTTTCAGGTTTCATCTTTGCTCTTGGTAATGAAGCATTAGTGAATAAAAATTCACCGAATTACAAATCAGAATGTCCCTAATTGACTCTTACACTGGTCATAAACTCTCTGGGTGGTCAAAGCACTCACCCTCAAAATCAGCCTCAATCTGCAATATGGGAATAATCCTGTTTTACTTTACAGGCTAACACATCAATGATAAATTATCGTATTTGAGTATTCTAAAATAGAGATGCACAGTTTTTTATCCTGAGATGCACAAACCCACCCGTCCCCACTGTAAAGTTGGAAATGATTGGAATATGACTTCTAACTTTATAAAACCCCTTGGAGTGCAAAACAAGTTGTGGAGAAATCAACATGTTCAGACACTTCTGGAACCAGCAGTTCTTTCTCTTGCTCTTTTTTTCTTCTTCGTGGCAGCTATATTTTTCAGCAGGGGGTGTCAGGATACTTTTAGAGGGTCCTAAGGGGAGAAAATAGCCATGGGGGTGGCATGTGGTCACATGTATCAATTTAATATTATTTTTGTGCTTATATAAGAACTATCTGAACAGCTTGCAGTTAGTTTGCAGCCACAAAGCCCATTGGACACTGCTACTAAAAGCTTCAGGACATTTTAAGAAGATAGATGAAAACATTTCTTACCTCAAATGGGCAATGTGGCAGCATTAGTCCATAGGGCTGTTCTTGCTAACTGCCCTCAAGTCAATCTTGACCCATGGCGGCCCTGTGGATGAAACATCTCCAAGACTCCCTGTCCGCCACTGATCTGCTTATGTCCTGGAAACTCATATTCATGACCTCCTTAATAGAGTCCCTCCACCTTTCCTATCATTATCATTTTTTTCCAGTCAGTCCTTTCTTCTTAAGATGTTCCCAAATATGACAGCCTCAGTTATGTCATCTTGGCGACACTCTCTGCTCGCTAGTCCTATAGAGCTGCTCATAATTTGATTCCTTCAAATAAATTTCAAAAAAGAGGAAGAGGAGAGGTGGAAGGAGCTTTTAATAACTCAGGTTCTGCTTCCATGCTTCCTGTCACATCGCACAGTGCCACAATGCAAACACTCCTCCTCTGGCAATATGGCATGGCATGAGTGGGGAGGTCTGAATTCAGTGGGATGCATGTTGTTCCTATTCTGTGAACCAGTGAGAAAAGCTCTCCCTGACACACACATACAGAGACACACACAGAGAGAGAGAGAGAGAGAGAGAGAGAAAGTTTGCATCCTTCCATTGTTAAACCATTTTATCGAAAAACTTCCAAAAAGAGGAGACATTTTATATGATCCCAAAACGTTTAAAGAAACTGCCCCCAACCTTGATTGAAGATTAAGCAGAATCATTGCCTATCAATTTCCTCATTCCACCACTGGCAGTTAAAATAGATTTGCAGATTTATGCCTTTCTCTTCCTCTTAGGAGTCAAAGCAGACTCCTATATGACTTTTCATTGTAGCTGTATGGATTTAACATATTGTATGTAATGACCTAAAATAAGAAAAGAAAACATGATGATTTAGCAATCTTCTTTTCTTAACTTTTTTTTTCACTTATAAGGATGATGTTCTGCTGGTAATATATGGAGGGCTTTTATGGAAATAACTAGTGTTGTAATCTGGAAGAAGGCTGTCATCTGAAAAAAATGAGGAGGAAGAACTATAGAAATCTAATTTCCTGCTAAATAATCCTCCTCAAGGAAAGTACACTTTATTTGACATCTTTGTACAATGTATCAGAGTGTGATTATTTTTTGGTTCCTCTGAAATGATTTGTCTGGGCAGGTTATCACTACTGGTCATTGGAATGACAGCGGATTTAGGACTCTCCATAAGATCTGAGGGTGTCCCCATGCTTTTGTTTTTATATGTTGTGGTGAAGCAAAATATGAACAAATTCATTATAAACCAGCCCTGTATTGGTTCATGACTGCTAGAGACTAGATTAGAATGTGCAAAATCTGAAAAATTTCATTACTGTTGTAGAATTATGTAAAACTCTTACAATAATTTGCCCAAATAGGTAGTCTTCCAAATTTACTTTTTAGATGATGACAACATCAATGATGATGATGATGGCGATGACAACAACAACAAGAGGGTCCCTGGTACCTGCCACATGCAGTGCTGGCAGGGGGGAGCCTGGCATTTGATGATTTGATGAAATCCCAATGGATGAGGCCAGGGATCCCAGCAGGTGGCATATAGCACCATGACGTTGCATGGGGGCTAGAGTTGGAGGCAACATAAGGCCAGCCTACCCCCCCCCACCCACATATTCCCCCTTGCAGCTTCATTACTGTGCCTCACCCTCCCACTCTTGGTGCAGAGTCAGCAATGCTGGTTGCTATGGGGCCAAGTAGGAATTTTCTCTCCTCTTTCGCAAAGTTATTTTTTGCCTACTCCACACTGTAGCCTGGGGAATTCAGGGCAATTGGCTAAGGGTGGTGGCAGTAAATAGGCTGTCACTGATGAGGTAGTGGGGATAATGGAAGAGTTCTGGCATACACCAGGGCTCCACCTTGTGGTGAAGGGTAGAGTCTGGAACCCCCTGGCCAGGTGGCAGCCCAGCCAAATGGAATGTCCCCTGGGCTCAGGTATTTCACCCAAGGAAAGGCTTAGCAGCATTTATTTCCTGTGGTGATACTCTCAGGGACCCCTGCACTGTCCCTGATGACTGTCCCTGCTGCTCTTCCTCATCATCCCTGATAAGGAAAAGAGGTTGGCTAAAGAACAAGTAGGTAAAGGCAAAGGTAGTTCCTTCACATGACTGACTAATTGTAACCAACTGTAGGGAGTCGTGCTCATCTTCAAATCAATTCTGTAGCTGCAAGCTCCCAGAACAATCCCTGGTTTCCCTTCTTCTATGTGTCACATTCCTCCAACTGTCTACCTGCTATGTATGTGAAGTAACCTCTTCTGTAGAAACTTCCTATGTGTATCCTCCATCCAGAACCATCCATTCTGTTCTTCACAGGAGAACCTCTTGATCCCTAACATGCAGAGGTATAGATATCCAGGCCTCCAGCTGATGGACCTTCTCTTCCAACAGGGCTACCAACAGCTCACTTTCCTGGTCATCAAACTGAACACTAAGATGGGAATTTCCTGTTTACCCAATGATGAGATGCAGTCTTTCCTGCAGGAAGTCATCATGATTAGAGACAAGCATAAGGGCATGAATTTAAAATCCTGGCTGGTCCTTTGCATGGAAGCAAAGTTTAATGGATGGACATTCAATGCACACTTGCATCAAGCTACGAGGGAAGTTTCTGGTCTATATCTCCACATTCAGATTACTAAAGGAGACTAGGGAGGACCTAGGCATGTGGGGCAATTTTCTCCATAACTTTACTTTGGCTAAAGAACAAGGTAGGTAAAGGTAAAGGTAGTCCCTTCACATGACTTTCTAATCGTAACCAAGTGTAGGGAGTGTTGCTCATCTCCATTTCTAAGTCAAAAAGCCAGCATTGTCTGAGAAATACTCTGGTGGTCATGTGACCAGCATGACCGCACCGAATCCTGTTACCATCCCACCAAAGTGGTACCTATTTATCTGTTTTTATTTACATGCTTTCAAATTGCTAGGTTGGCAGAAGCTGGTACTAGTAACAGGAGTTTACCCAATCATGCAGCATTTAGGCCTCGATCTGCCAACCTTCCAATCTTCCGGTCGTCAGAATTGGCATCTTAACCACTAAGCCACCGCATCACAAAAAGAACAAGGTAGGCAATGTGCTGGCTCTTCAGCACTATCTTTTATTTAACTTATTAATAATTTAATATCATAATTATGGTGTCAGTTCTGAAATCCCAAAATAAGCCAATTATGAATAACTTAATTAATTTTAACCAGTTAAAATCTCTGTTTTTCCTAGATGTGTCTTCAAATGGAACATTTTAGACAAAATTCTCCATCCTGTTTATGCACAGAGAAATGTGAGAGATAATTTCATTGATTTTCCATAAGGAGAAGTGGTAAGGCAGTTTTTTTGGAGAAGGGCCTTAGTACTAGCAGTAGTAGTAAATTCCTTTTTTCCTAAGAGGTTTCTATGTTTTTCCTGCAGTGTTGGCTGTGACTGTGCTGTTTTACATCTTTCACAATGTCCCAGAAGAACTAATTTTATGGCAATGCATTGTGGCAGGAGAAAGGCAGACATTACCCAAAAGAGTCACTGAGAAATATTCACAAAATGTTATGTAAAATGGCCTCTTTCACTGTAGAAATGTGTGTCAGAGGGATAGAGCTGAGAAAAATGGAACCTCAGAAATATTCTCAGAAGAACTTCTGCTGAGAAAATTTAAGTAAGCTCTATTACATTGTTCTTGAATATTTTATCATTGTTTCACCTGAGGCCCATCAATGCCTTAATTTCAAATAAGACAAACTTCAGTGCCCAGGGGCTCCAATCACATGCTAGCTTGTGCCAAGACATATCTTTGCCCAAATAGCATGCATGGTGATGCTTCACTTTTTAGTATCCCTTCTCTAGTCCTAAGCTGTGAGCCAAAACTTTTATAGCTGGTTCTATAGGAAATCAGCTCACTATCATGTAAGGTGCCTTTATGCCAATCAACAAGCCCAACTTTTACTTCACATTCCTGTGCCTGAGTTCATTTTTTCATTAGTTTGGGTAATTTGGGTGTGAAGATTTCTGAACAAGAAAATGAAAAACAAAACCAAAAAACCAACAACCTCAAAGCTGCCTAATGGTTTATTTCAAAAAGAACCAGCAAGCACACTAAAAATAAGAACAATTACATTACCAGGATTTATCCTTGCTGTGGTTGGGATCATACTAGTCCTTTGTTCAAAAGTCAACTGACCTTGTATAAGATACTTTGGCGGGTTACAGACGGGCAAAAAGGGATGTACTCATGACGTCATGAAGGTAGAGCCTTCAGACGGGCTTTCCCTGAATGCCGTCATGAACACGCCCCCTGCACGCCTCAAGCGGGAAGAAGCGGCATTAAAAAGGTGCTGCTTTTTTCCGCTTCTTTTTGATTTGCGGCGTACCTGCGCATGTCCGTCTGTAAGCCCCTGCACCGATACGTCAGAATTGCTACGCCGCAAATATAAGTTGCCGGTTTAAAAGCTCCGTGTCAGCTGCGTCGCATAATGGGTCGGGTTCCCGGGACATGCGTGGTTTACAGTCAAGCTTTAATTGCAACGTCCGCTGCCATGCAGCTGTGGAAGCTGCGGCACAGCTGCGGCGCATTTTAAGCCTCGTAACCCTAACCCTAGAGCCACTTGTGCGCATGCGTTGGTAGAACCGCGGGAAGTTGTAAGTTTTGCCGGCGGATGTTTTGGTTGTAGAAAGTGATAAGGGAAAGTTTGGGATTTAAAGTGACCCCCTACACACATTCCTGCGCCATTTTCACTTGGGAACGGGCACAGTTTGGCTACTCCTGGCACAGCTGTGTGGCGGCTCCCCTTTGTCACCAGGCAGGATGGCTCAGCCATCCACCAGCACCCCGAAAAAAAGGAAGGGGGACGTCTTGGTCTCATACTGAGACGGCTGACCTGATAGCTATATGGTCCCAGCCAAACATTTTGCAGAAACTGGAGCAGTCCTACCTGAATGCTGACACATATCGAGAGGTGGAAGAAGCCATGAGAGTCAAGGGCCACAACAGAACCTTGGAGGAGTGTCGCCGAAAATGCAAGTCGCTGAAATCTCAATACAAACAATACAGAGATGCTCTGGCCAAAGGTACTACAAAGGGCGCCCCCCCGCCCTTTTACAAGGAGCTGCATGCTTTCATCAAAAGTGATGGAAGCATCAGACCCCACAGACTAGCCACCAGTGGGGAGCGCGTGAGGGTCCCGGCGGGCCAGCCAGCCAGAGCCGAGCCTGTGGTGGTGGTGGAGGAGGAGCAGGAGGAGACCCCGGAGCTTGAATGTGCCCAAGACCTTTTGATGCCCCGTCAGGGTAAGATGTGCCAGGGCCCCTGGGGGGAAGGGAGGGGGAAATGGGACAAGGGGAAGATGTGGCCCCAGGGTGGGCACAGGCCAGAGATGACCCTTGTCCCTTGTCATATAGATGAGGAGCAGGAGGAGGAGGAGGAACACCCCGACTCAGGTGATTCCTCCAGCAGCCAGAGACCTCTGGACCCCCGCGCCCTGCTCAGACGAATGTCTGCTGAGGCCGGGAGCTCCAGAAGGAGACCACCATCTCGTGCTGGATCCTCTTCCACGACCAGCAGCTACCGTGACCGCTCACCTCTCTCTCGGGCCAGTGCACCCGCCAGCGATGGCAGTGAGACAGAAGAGAGTATGCAAGGTAAACTTTATATTTTTGTTTATAAATGCATGGCTCAACTGCGCAATTGTGGCATGTCTCATTCACTGCTTACTGTGCTGGTATGTTTGCAAGGTTGCTGTGCAAGTAGGATTGTGAGTGTCCCTGGCATGGTCATGTCCTGCATGTGTCCCACATTCCTAAGGCACCCCTCCCTTGCATGTAAATCTGTCCTTTTCCAACGCCCTTAGTTTGAAGCTCCACCCTTTGCCACAGCTTTGAGTGAGAGTTCCTGCATGGCAGAATGGGGTTGGTCTAGATGAACCTCAGGGTTTCTGCTAACTGTAGGCTTCTATGACTCTCTGCTTGTATGTCCCATAGTAGGAGGACGAACTGAAGCAGAACAAGAAGAAGAAGGAGAAGGAGAACCTCCTCCAGCTAATCCCATAGCTGCCATGTCAGCAGAGGAGCGCCTTGCCACCAAGAAGAAAAGGGTCCGTCCGTCAGCAGCTACTAGAACTGTGGCAGCTGTGGATAAGCTCACGGTTTGCTCAGAAGAGAAAATGACAGAACTGATGCAGCAGGGGCAGCGAGCCTGTGATGAAAGGGAGAGGAGCAGACACTCCCGCAGAGAGCTCATGGAAAGGGCACTGGGATTTCAAGAGAGGGCACTGGGATTTCAAGAGAGGGCACTGGAAGTTCAACTGAGGGGCGTTCAGAACCAGGAGACAGCACTAGAGAGGTCAGACCAACATCATGAGACCACAGTCCAGGAGCAGAGGCGACTCAACACCACCATGGAAGCGCAGACTGTTCTGATGGGGCAAATGCTGGAGGTCATGAGGGGAGGGCTGGGTGGCCCGAGACGCAGAAGGGTACGTAGGGAGCAGGGTGGAAGAGGCAGGGCTGCTGTCCCCAGGGTCGTGGAGGAAGGGGTTGAGCAGCAGGAGCCCCCAGCAAGAGGTGGAAGAGCCAGGGCTGTCCCCAGGGTCGTGGAGGAAGAAGTAGGGCCACAGGAGCCCCCAGCAAGAGCAATCCCTCCAGCTGAGGAGCAGGCAGTTGCCATGGAGGTGGAACCGGCTCAGCAGCCTCTGGCTGGCCCATCCTCTAGCCTCTTCAGTCAGTCAGTGGCAGTCCCACCGCCCACACCCCGCCCCCAAAGGCAAAGGGCAACTAGAGGGGGCCTGGGATCAAGGGGCAGGGAGCACTGAAAAGGCACTAGGTCCCACGATGTCCCATAAAGACATCATTTCGCCTCCCAGGGCATGTGTTCCCTCCCAGCCCATCTACCCTATTCTACCCTTCCTGTTCTCTCCTCCCACCATGCCTGGCTCACTGGTCCCCAAACCAGCAATCTCCAAACTCTGTCCTCCCAGGCGTTTGGACTTCATCTCCCAGAATCCCCAGCCACCTTGCCCTGTGGTCTGGGATTCTGGGAGATGAAGTCCAAATGCCTGGAAGGACAGAGTTTGGAGATTGCTACCTCACACCACTCCTGCCTAGCTTTAGACTGCACAGTTGCGCCTAATCTGTCTCATTCACACTCACAGCCACACCGCCGCAGTTGCGCATAATTAACCACACAAATTTTTTTTAAAAAATAAACTTTTTTATTAACAATAACAATAAATTTTTTTCACTATGTACATATATACAAAAGGAAGGGGGAGGGTGAAGGGGGGTGGTGAAGGGGGGATGGCAGAGGGGGCAGGGAAGGGAAGCTGCTTCAGGGAGGGGGAGGAGGCGGTGGGGCGGGCAGCCGGCGGAGGAGTTCCTGAAGGGTCTCCTCCATGGAGGAGACTTTCTCTGCCAGCTTGTCCACCTTTGCCTCGATCGCAGCGAACCTCCTCTCCGTCCGGTTCTCTGTGGGGGGAAAAGAAAGAGGATGGTTAGGATCAGCCTGTGCAGCCCATCACCCTCTCCCACTGGCAGGGTTTCTGGGTGCCCCTACTCCCTTCCCTGGGTTCACCTGTACACTTACCTTGCTGCCGGGCTTGGAGGACACGATCCAGGGCACTGGCATCGAGGGCCAAGTGCCCTGGGTCCCCTGGCAGGCGGCGGCTCGGCCCAGGCTCCTCTTCCTGCGCGATGGCGGCAGCAGCAAGGACATGAAGCCCTGCAAAAGGGGAAGGAAAGGCCCAAGTTACCATGCTGGCATGGCAGATGAGGGCACAAGTGTCGTGGGGGCTGCAGGCAGGCAGGCAACCCCCACCCCTCACCCTGGGGACCTACCTGCTGCCAGAGGAACCTGCTCTGGCTGCGGAGGGGCCACAGCAGCTGGTCCTGGCTGTGGCCCACCCTCGGGGACATCCTCGTCCCCCGAGGATGGTGGAGAGGGCGACCTGGCACGGTGCCCTCCCTCCCTCCGCCTCCGCCTCGGCCGCACGCCTGCAGAAGGGAAGAGGAGGGATGGCATTGGCACCATGCAGGAAGGGGAAGAGGGCAAGGGAAGGGTCAAGGAGGGTAGGACAGGGCATGGCAAGAGCTCTGGCTTACCTGGAGGACGGCGATCTTCTGGTCTGGGCCGATCTCCCCTGATCCACAGGTCCTTCAGCCGCGAGAAGAATGGTGGCTGCCTGTCAACCGGGGGCGCCTCTCCGAAATCCTCCAGGGTTTCAAAGAACGCTGCCTTCAGAGTTTTAAATTTAACTCTACATTGGTGCAGCGTTCTTTGAAACCCTCGGTTTCGGAGGGCACGAGATGCCTCGAGGAAATGCCCCCGGTTGGGCTTGTTGGTGCTGGCCATCACCCTCCTCGCGGCTGCCTGTGGCATCAGGGAGTCCAGGAGGATCCCGACCTCTTCATCGGTCCAGTAGGCGATTCGGACCGGGACCCTCCTGCGTGGCTCTGCCATGTCGATCGCCGTCCTGGGGTCTTGCAAAGTTGCGCACGGGTATATATGGGCACCTGCGGCTCTGGGCCGTTAGGCCAAGGTGGTCCTAGGCCAATGAAAGCTTTCAGAGGAGCAGTTTGAATCTTTCCCCCAATAGATGCCCTCTGAGTACCCCATTGATACATTCAAATGGGCCATTAGGAAAGCTTGAATTTGAGGGAGATTGATACATTGTTAAAGGGGCAATTGGCAGTTGGAGCTGATGTATCTTTTTGCCCCAGGAAAACAGGCGCCAGGAGACCTTTTGTGTGTGTGTGTTTGTGTGTGTCCCCCTCAGGCACGTGGCAAAACATGCCCACAGCACAGATCAGGAATGATAGGCAGACTCATACTGTGGATAATGGGATACATTTATTTATGTGCTTATGGTATTACAGAACAATGCACTCTGACATCACAGATGATGGCACAGGAGCCATCCTTCAGATTCTCCTTGTCAGGAAAAAATCTGCCAGGGCATTCCTCACAGTCTCCCCGTCTTTCTTCTTCTGTTTCTCTTCAGCCTCTGTGATTGGTGCTGGGGCGGGCAGCACAAAACGGCGCCTATATCGCATGCCCTCGTCCAGGACCCTGCCCTTGGTCTCACAGATGTTGTGCAGAATGACACATGATACCAGGATGGGCACCACGTTCTCCTCAACCACCAGGAGTGGGGCAGTGAGACAGCGCCATCTCGCCTTCAATCTCCCAAACGACCTCTCCACGGCGCCCCTCACGCGATTCAACTTCTTGTTGAAGATCTTCTGTCTAGGAGTGTGGGGGGGGTCTTAAATGGTGTCATGAGCCATTTCCGAATGGGGTAGGCACAGTCAGCCAGTATCAGGGGTCCGATCTGCTGGCCTCTGATGTTGATGCTGGGGTTCCCTGGCACATAGATGCCAGCCTCCATGGCCTCGTAGATGAGAGAATTCCGTGCCACCCTGGCATCGTGCGCTGACCCATGCCACCCGAGCTCCACGTCCACGAATCTTCCTGTGTGGTCACATGTCCCTTGCAGGATGACAGAATAGGAGCCCCTTCTGTTGACATAGGCATTCCTCAGCCCCAAGGGTGGTATGATCAGGCAGTGGCACCCGTCCATGAGGCCAACCACTTGTGGGAAGCCGCGCCGACCAAAGGCATCCATAATCTGTGGGGTAAAGGAAGGGAGAGAAACAGAGGAATTGAGATGACAACTCTATTACAGGTGCGCAACTGCACCATAGCAAGAGCAGCAAATGTACAGTGAGGGGCTGACACTTGACACAGAATCCCACAGGGCTGCCAAAGATTAAAGGGAAGGTGGTGTGGCTGTCCCTACCTCACGTGCGTTCCCCAGGTATACGGTCCTTGACAGCAGCAGCTTCTCCATGGCCAGGGCAAACTCCACCACGATCTCCCCCACGGTGGCAACGCCAGTCCCAAACAGCGCCGCCGTCACAATATAGGTGGATTTGTGTGCCATTGAAAAGACACCAATGGCCACTCTCTTCTCCACCGGGATGGCTTTCCTCATCACTGTGTCTGCCTTCTCCAGTTCTGGGCGCAGGATGCCCACTAGCCTGTGGAAGAGGGCACGGGGCATTCGGAAGAAATGCCTCCATTGCTCGTCAGACCATATGGTTGAGACAAAGTTGTCCCACAAGTCGTGCGATGCAGGTACCTGCCAGCATCGGCGGAGACGTGCCACTCTGGCCAGGGCCATGGCACCGCCAACAGTAGCCATATGAAGCGCTATGGCAGCCGCTGCCGTTCGCTGTTCTGTGCCATCATCATCATCACTGCTGCTGTCATCCAAGTCTACAGCTGTCATGGTGGTGGATGATGGGACCTCCATTGCAGCGGCAATGGAGGCGGAGGGGGGCAGAGGAGGCGGGGAAGACGGCGGTGGCAGCGGCGACAGCTGTGGCTGTGCATTGCAGCTTCATTAAGACCACAGGGAACAAAGGAGACGAGGCATCCATGATGCCAGTGGTGGCACTCGCAATGCGCAAGCGGGCAAGGATGCCAACACCAGCTGATCACCAGCTGGCAGGAGGCCACCTTTGTTCTTGGGCAGGGCGGAGAAAAAAGTTTAAAGGGACCTGGGCCCTTTAACGGTGCACATGCGCACTTCGCAGCCGGCAAAAGAGAACTTGCCGGCTGCTGGCTGACTGCCGCAGCTGCGCACTTCTCATGCGGCAAAAGAAAAAAAAAAGCCGCGGTTTGGGCCGCCCGTGAGGAAGCTGCCTCTCTTTTTGCAGCGTCCTCCGAGGCGGCGGTATGGAAGCTCCGGGTCCGAAACGGACCCAGGTGAGGCGTCTTCACTGCCCCCAGTGTGGAAGCTCCAACACCTGAAGCACGCCCCCGGGGCGGGCCGTCTGGAGGCTCCGCATTCAGCTGAATACACCTCCAAGACGTCCTCCCCTGCCCGTCTGTAACCCGCCTTTGACTCTCCATAGGGCTGTAATTATATCAGTGTCCACATTAGGTGGAGGGGAGAGGACATATTAATTATAGTTGTGTTTCTTTGGCAGTGTAGCCAAAGGTCTGATTAAGGGAATTTTATTATTATTATATTAGCTCAACATCATGAGAGGGGGCTTGCTACGACAACCCTGCGAGGTTGTCACCCTTTATGGATAAGGAGAAGACCAGGGAATTCCAGAAATGGAGCAGAGACAAACGTCTATAGTTAATATCCAGTTTATTAATAGTCAAAACCACACACAATTTCCTAGCACACACACACTCATACAAGGCTCAGGAAAATCAGAGATTAGCGTGGGAAAAGAGTTCATGCTTCACTAGGGCTATACTCACCAAAGTGTAGATTCACTTCCAGGAATCGAGTGGGGAAGAATGGCAATGAGACAAGTCCATTCCGCAATCTGGGTTTGAATGGAAATGCCGGTGTTCAAGTCAAAGGTTTGACTGACGTGAAGTGTACAGAGCTCTCAGATGGCACACAGACTTGCAAAAGTCTGGGGTTTTTATAAGGGCAAAAGGCCCATCTCTGGCAAAAGTGTTTAATAACTTGTTTTACACCGGATGACTAAGTCTGATTGTCTTATAGTTCTTAATCTGCTCAGACAACAGATGCGGGGAGGGGATAAGCAACTCTGGGAAGGCAAACATTGCACCTCCTGATTGTATGGGCAAAATGATAATCTCATTTGCGACTTCCTAGACTATCTGGAGTGACACTATTTACTGACGATGACTTCACCTTTAGATCTGGTTTCGACATGTCCTCTCGCTTAGCCCTTAATAGTGTACAAGCAGTCAGAGTTCATCTAGGGTCCATATGGGCTATTATTTATACCAAAATTTTATATAGAGCATAATCGGTAACAGTAAGACTGATTGTGTTTCTTCAGCTATCTTGCCTTTGGGTTTGCTTGCTGTTGTCTCCTGTACTTCTGAAGAGACACAGGTAGAATGACTTTTATTTCACCTTCCTTGCCTATCAATTTGATTGCCTCTCCTTTTCTATAGCCAGCCTTCTCTCTACTCTGCCCTAGTGCCCCCTCATCACTGAATATTGCTTACAATTGAGGATAAGTGACTGACAATGGATCAGCCGAATATTACTTTCTGAAGAGCAGGGTGTAAAGTCAGAAGCAGCCTTTGAAACAGCTCCAGATTCCTGCTAATGGTCTCTCAGGAGAGTGGTTATGAAGCTTGCCTTGACTTTGTGGATCCTTCTTGACCTCTTCTCATTGCCTTCTCTGTTACCTAACTGGGCTGAATACAAGTAACACTGTCACAAGAGGTAGCCACAGTTTCCATCAAGGATGGCTGCACTCACTGTTATACTGTTTTCCTCGAAAAATATTTATTACTGTTCTTTTGTTCTCAGTTTCTTCACTTTTTGTATAGCAATGTGGTGTTACTGCACTTTAGCTATGAACTGGCTGGAGACTCATGACCTTGCCTCTAGAATGCATTTTTCCTTGACTCCAGAGACTGGGTCAAAATATGAACAGAAACAAGAATTCTATAATTACAGTCATTTTAAACTGGATTTAAGAAACAAAAACCTTCCCCCGAACAATTCTACTTAATGAGTATGTTTGCATTAAGGTTGCAATATCTGTCACTATAACACTGAATTAGGCTGAGCAAATGAAAGGTGGGTGGGGTCCACCCAGCACAACAACTTAACAAGATGACTTTTTGTACCTGTAGGGAATCTGACTCGCACGGCTGATATTGAAAACATTAATGAATATGTATGTAGTTTCTAGCAATTTCCTGCTCTTCTCCCCTTTCCTTCATGGCGTAGTAGCAATTGAGAAGACAATCTACTTCCCATTGTGCATGCTCAGTAGTGCAGAAGAGAAAAAATCTTCTGGGTATAGAGGGCTCATAAAATAAGCAAGTCCTTTCTGTGACTTTCAATTGCTGTAGGTTTGTGATGGTCCACAGCACTTTAATAATTAGTCTATGGGGAACCTTAATAGAGTAGGACAACTCTTTTTAATTAACAATCCTCAGTACATGAGTTGACCAGGAAACATCAAACCACAGTTTAGCTGCAAGGTAATGTGAATACCGAGGAAATCACATTTTAACTACTCTGTGCTCTATCTTGCCTCCTAGGGTAGTTTGGTAAGAAACAAAACTCTCTGAATTCTAGCATTTAGCTAACTAGAAGCGAATAGATGCAGAAGAATGAATTAGAATAGAAAACAATCCATTAATCTACTGTTCTATGGGAATATTCATTGCATAAAATTATGGGAATAAGTAGCCTCTCATTTACTGTTTATTTTAAAATCTAATATAAAAGATATTTTATGAACATTGATTTTTGTTCTTCACAAGATATCTATCCACTCTTGTAGAGGGGGGAAACTGTGGTGGTTGGAAATAGAGGACATCTTTCCTAATCTCAACAGTCTATTCTACTGGAATCTGTGAGACTTAATAGTGCCTTTCTTTGGCAATCATGCAGAGATGGCTTCTCTCTGCCCTAAATTTCAATGTTTCCTCCAGATGATACTAACTCTCTCTCTCTCTCTCTCTCTCTCTCTCTCTATATATATATATATATATATATATATATCCCCATTAATTCTTGTGTTGAATAGCAGACTGAAGGAGAAGTTATATGGAATATTTTAAGAATATAATTTTGCTTTCTTCAGAGCACAAACTACATTTACACTACAGAATCAAGGAGAAAAACAAGTCAATTTAAACCTTAGACTGTAATTAAAATGGTGATGTCCTTACATGTCGTATATCATGAATTTGGTGGAAAACAAGTATGAATCTATGGGTGTATTGAAAGGAAGAGGGATTCCTATTCAATTCCTAAAGCTTACGGTGGATGTTCTGTGATGAGTCTTAATGTTTCCTCTCACACATTGTTCTCACTTAGGTATTTGTGTTAAGCTCTACCACCTAATAAAAGTGGCCCCTGTCTGTTGTTCTTGGTGTAGAGGAAACTATTAATATCCCATTATAAAACATTTAGGTTTTTTTTACTTTTTAATCGTACAGCAGATATTCAGAAGAAGTGCATGTCATAACTAATTCAATTTCTTATTTTATTAATCTTGTTATAAAAAGAGAAAATCAATCTCTTCAAACATCTTGATATAGTCAAGGTAATTTCCATAACTATAAATCTTTTATTACAAAAGAGATATTGTCAGTTTCTACCTTCGGCTAGATAAAAACATACACTTTTAAGATATAAGGCCATTTTAAATGTCCCATATCTTTAAAACATACTGACTACATTGTGTTATAGACTTATAATTCACATACTTTTATATACTGTTAAGGTCTTTCTCTTATTCACTTCTATATCCTTCAAGATATGCTGATGTTCTGATCAGTTATACCTTTGGAGAAGTCGTCAGAGGAGATTACAGGGTTGCAGACACCATGGATGTCATTGTATACATTGTGCCACTGCTGGAATGAAAACTATTTCATTCCATCAAGATAACTTGAATGGTGTCTTTTCAGACGTAATAACCAAAATAATTTGCTTGAGTATTGTACTTGCATCTTGCCTTCTCTCCTAATAATTCAGGATGGTGTATCTTTGTTTGCTTGTGTTTAAACATTGCATTTTATTCCTGGAACAGCCCTGTGGTATAGGCTGGGTTGAAAGTGAAAGATTCAAGGTTATCTCCATGCTCACTGACTCAGGGTCTTCACTTAGTGAACAAGTTCAACCCAGGTTCAAATCCAATATCCCTATCTCCTATGCAACATTAAAAAACTGACTTCTTGGTTAATTTATGATTCATTAATAAGTTGGATCATTTTTTAAAAATCTTAAGCAATTACTAGCAAAAAGCTGATCCCTTCTTGCTTCCAGTGCTTCATCTTCTTCATTTAGTTTTAATTATCACTAAAATGGGGGAAAGGAGGGGCAAACTGATGAAAAATTGGAACATCTCAGACACAATTCCAGGGTTGATGTGAAAAGATTATGTATACAGCCTACAAAACATTGCACATCCCATCCAAAACTTGACTGACAACATAGAGGGGCATTAGGAATGCTTCCACTTACCACACTCAATGCATATCCCATGGAAGATTAAAACAGGTTCTGGCCAATAACCTACATTGCTTGACACAGAGTAATTGTGTTACAAATGGAATTCTACTATGATCTATGCAGGCATACAGTGTTCACCTCCTCCTCTTGAATCATTCTACTGGCATGGTCAAGAAATATACTGTCAGAAAGTTGGAGAAAAATAATGACAGTGGGGAACCTGTGATTATTTTACTGGGGAAAAAGCAGCAGAAATAGGCCATCCACTTCAGAGGAGCAGTAAGGGAGAGGTAAGAACCTTTGTGTCCATCTGTAGTCAATTATGACATCAGAGCCGTTGACTTTGTCAGCTCCTTCCATGGGTGGAGCACATCGGAGCCCTCTGCCTCCATCAGTTGCCAATGAGACACAAATGTTCCATTTCAGAGAGTTTTTTAGTGCCACGTTTGTACACAGCCATGAAACCCATCATCTTCAGTCTTCGTTCTCTCACAAGGTCATGTCAGTTATGACTATGCTATGTAGGCATCATGTAGGCATCATCTTCATGACTAGCTATCTTCACATTGTGTCAGGAGCAATCCTCTATAAAGTTTAAGTCTGACATGCCTTTGAATCTATGCCATGCCTTTGCAACTACACACCCCAGGTGAGGCAGCAGAATTGATGCTTCTAGATGTTTCATAGGGCTGTTGGGCATATAATCTGCCCCGCACACTCAGAACAACTGGGAAGAACTTGCTGGAAATCCCACCTTCTAAATATGTTACTCCATCTCAGATGGCCTTCTCAGTAGAGGCCCCACAAATCTGGAACAGTCTTCCCAAGGAGCTCCGCCTTATCACCCCCTGGAAACATTTGAAAAGAGGCTTAAAACCTTCCTCTTCTGTCAAGCCTTCCCCTCTGGAAAATGAAGTTGTGTATTTTGATCCCATCGACTCTCTGCCTCACCCTATTGAATGACTGTTTTAGATTTGTATAGTGTATAGTCTGTTACTGGTTTTTATCTATTTTTATGATGTGTTTGTAACTGGTTTTAATTTTGTGTAAACCGCTTTGATCTTTTGGAAAAGCGGTATATAAATAAAATTTATTATTATTATTATTATTATTATTATTATTATTATTATTATTATGTTCGTTCCTTTATCGACTCCAGTCTCTTCCCTGTCAGGCCAGATCAGCCTTTCCTAGATAAGATTTTTTGGACTTTCCTAGAAGGTACTTGGCAAACAGGGGCTTTGTTGTGCGGGAACTCAAACTTTGAGGATTGCCTGTTCAGAGCCCTTATTTGCCCCACCTCTTTTAAGGGGACAGTCTTTACATCCTTGGCTGGTTGCAGGCTATACTTAGCCTGTCATCCTTGCATTCTTCTGTTAGTCTTCCAAAGGTGAGATAAAGACAGCATTCTATAACATTTCCTTCTTCTCACTGGCCACAATGTTTCTCTCATCCCTGTGTTGCCCTACCCTACTGCTTGTTGAGTCTCCAGTGTTTTAAACTGCTTATATTGTACACCACTCTAACATCCATTGGTAAAGGTGGGTTGTAAATATAAAAATAAAATCAATGCATTGCCCTCTTCTTAGCTTTCTAGTAGCTGGCAGTGTGCTCAGTTTGGTAGAAACAGGAGGATGATGATAGCACAGTGGTCCATGACACTGCATCCCAAAACCCCTGCATAAATATTCTTCCATTATTCTCTACACCATTTGTCTGTTTTAAATCTCCCAGTCCACACTGGCAATTTTGGCCATGTGGGTAGCTTTTAAGTGTTTCTGCTATCAGGTGAGCATATCTGCAACCAATTCATAATATTATTAATTCCTTTCAAATACAAACAAACAAAGCTCACTTTGATACTATGACTCAGTAGTCCATAAATTTACTCTGATTTTTTTTCCCACTTGGGCTAACCTGTTAGGAAGTGGCAGTTTTCATTATTACTGCAAAAGGTGTTCAGGCATCAAAGTATATGAGGTTTGGCAGTGCTCGTTCATCAAGTGAAGAAATCTGTTTCCTGTATTAAAAGAGAGACAAGGAAACACAGGAAAGCAATAGATGAAGAGATAAGTGGATATAAAAAGGATGGAAGATAAAGAAGAAAATTCAATTTCTCCAACGAAACATGCACAACCTTGTTTCTCTACTGTTATCTGTTGATCCTGTTGTCTGCTATAGGTGAACAAAAATTGAACAGTATGTCTAAAATACTATTTAGGACAAGCTTTTTAAAGGAAGTAAATAGGATTTCAGGGGCTTTAAGTAGGGTATCAGATGGATTTGGTCGGTTGATAAAGGACCATCCTTTGGAAGAAGGAATAGAATTATTTCATGTGAAATATTTTTTCCAAGGAAGATGCTGGTCTTAAAATGGCTTCTAACAGATATGAAGTAATGTACTTTGCTTTGTGTCAACTTTGTATGTATCAAAAACCATCTCCCACTTTGGCTTCCATCATTCTATCCATCACTGTTTCTATATTGTTCTCCACAGCTCTATTTCCTCCCTGCTTTGTCCTCACTATCCTTGTCCTTATTTGCCCACCCTGATTTAATTTCATTGGCTGTGATGGTCATGTACACTTTCTCATCTTGTCACATTATGCCTGGCATTGTGTGGATATAAAAATGTCATAGAGAAAACATTTCAGTATTTTATATCAATAAAACCAAAGGAAGACATAAAAGAATGATATAAACAATAGTGGCAATGTCCCATCACAAATTTGTCCAAGAATTTTGTAGTAATTATTTCTCACTACTAGTTCTCCTTAATTAATTTCCTCTTTGATCATCTCCTCTTCTTCATAACTCTTCTCTCAATGCCACTTTCCCAAGTTGTGTGACCTTGTAGCAAAATCAGGCCAGCAGCAGAGAAGACTGATAAGGGTCAGGAGCTCATTGTAAGTGTATGGTACACCCACGAGTAGTGAAAGCATAGGTGAAAATAAGGATTATTATTATTATTATTATTATTATTATTATTATTATTACTCTTATTATTTTTATTCTCCACTGAGAACTTTGTAAATGTGGAGAAATGTGGGAAAGGGGATGAATGAATGAGGGAAAGCTGTTGCTGGTGGAGGATAAGCATTGCATAGTTTTTACCAGAGCTGAGATTCAAGGGTAAGTTTGGATCTTAATAGCTAATGGGATTACAAAATAGGAAACATTCATACACCAGCCCCTCATTTTCCAACTCTATCTGTAGAAGCATTTTATCCACAGCAAGGTAAGTCACATATCAATCCTAGGATGTTCAATGTCACACATTATATCCTTATAGAATTGTGAGCTCAGAGATGGATTGTGTGAAATATCTTTGGCCCATGTGAACCAGCCCACGAATCTGCAGAAAGAAAAGGAAAAGATTTATTATACTGTACAGTACTATAAGTTGTATAAAGATGTGCATGTAATGTCTAAATTATTATTTTAAAGTTACCTACAGAACTGTCTTATCGTTTATTAACATTCTTTTGTTAATCATTAATTATTCATTATTAAATCATGGCTGTATGGTAGCTTTAAATAGATACAATGTCTGATTGATTTGACAAATATAATCGGCTCATGCCTAATTGTGGATTTGCATAAATTTACAAGCAATGTAGGCATTTCTTAAGGAGACATTAATCAATGCTACTTATATGGGGAACAACAATAGTAATGAATGACATGAAGCTAAGGCTTTAATACACTATTTCAGTATAGCCTCAGCAAAGGCAATGTTGTGACAAAAAGTTGCTGGAAGATTTTAGTCATGCCCCATCCTGCTCTCATACTTAATATTTCTTTCTTATGTGATAGGTGTGGACATTCACATTTGCTAGCTAGCCAGCCAATAAGACTCCAGCTTTTTAAAAAGCATGCCCCCCCTCCCGCAATCCTAGTGGCTCCATACATGTTATGTTGGATTGTATCCATTCAGTTATGATGAACTTTCCATGATTACTTTCATTCATGGGACTATTTGGATAGTGGTAGACCCATAGTTTAGTGGTTGTAAGCATCCATGAGCACATGGCTGCTCATTTTGGAAAAATTTGGACCCCTTTGAGCACTAAACCCCTTCCAGATGATATCTCATATTCAATGTGCCACTAGAAAGGGCACAATTTTATTTATGCTGGCTGAACAAGAGGCCTCCTTCACCTCTTCTATAAATGAGAGCAGTGGGAGGAGGGAAGAAGGAAAGAGTGTTGCATGTATCACAGAAAGAAATGAATTCCTTTGTGCATGGTCAACATAGAAATGGTGAATGTTAACAGGAAGACACATGGGTTCTCTTCTATTGCTCTTCATGGAAAAGAAGCTCCAAGAAAAGCATCCACTCTGTGTGATGACTGTGGGCCTACATGAGCTTTGAAAATGCTTTTTTCTACTGTTCATAACAGAATACCCAGGACTCATTTCTGTTTTGACCAGGAATAAAGAGACACAGAATCCAACATTACCAGAGGTGCAAGTGGGGCCCAGAAAAGGAAGAAGCATTATGGACCACATAGCAAACATACAATGGGTAATGGAATGTACCAAGGAATACCAGGGTGAAAAATTGGCATGTGCTTTATAGATTACAGCAAAGCCTTTGACTGCATAGATCACTATCAAAGGCTGTTAAAGACCTGATGAGAAACCTATACTTAGAACAAAAGGCTACTATTTGAACAGAATATCAAGAAACAGAATAGTTCCCAAGGGGGTCTGGCACAGCTGCATTCTATCACCCTACTTGTTCAATCTGTATGCAGAAACTATCACATGAAAAGCAGGCTTGGACACAGAAGAAGGTGGAGTGAAGATATGAGGAAGAGATATCAATAATCTGAGATATGGAGATGAAACAATACTACTAGCAGAAAACATCACAGACTTGGCACAACTACTGAAGAAGGAGTCAAGGAAAAAGTGCAAAGACAGGGCTACTGCTAAACCAATGAAACAAGAATAATGCTCATGGAGGATCTAAATATATTTGACATAGACAATGAGGAAATTGAAATAGTAAAACATTTCCATACTTTGGATCAAACATCGATCAGAACAGAGACTGTAGCCAAGAAATCAGAAGAAGGCTAGGAAAGGGAAGGGAAACTACAAAAGAATTTGAAAATATCCATAGGGTGAAACAGATGCCCAGGAAGAGCAGCCTTTGGCCGCTTCAGCTACAATTGGTCTAGGACCATGGCAACCACACAGCCCACTCCCAAAGCAGGCCATCATCTGCTGTCCCAAGCCATGCACCACAGGAGCCATATAAAAATGGGTTCTTTTTGATCTGGTCCTTTGGACCAGAGTGTGGCTTTGATGCAGCTACTGGCCACTTTGGGGTCATGTGTCATGTAAACACCATGCTCCCAAAGTTGCCAGAAGCCAGTTCTTTTGGCCTGTGTGTTTCAGGCTATAGGAGTAATAATAATAATTATTATATTTATATTATATATATTTATATTATAATTATAATAATTATAAGGAGAACAGTTCTGAACATTGATGTTAGAATCACCCAAGCCATTGTATTCCCCATCACCATGTGAGAGCTGGATAGTAAAGAAAATAGATAGGAAGAAAATCAACTCATTTGAGAAGTGATGCTGGAGAAGAGTGCTGAGGATACCATGGACAGCCAAAAAGATGAACAAATGGGTCCTTTAACAGATCAAGCCTGACCTCTTCCTAGAAACCAAGGACCCATACAGAAAGGCCAAAATAAAGCTGCTTCGAGTCACTTTGGAGGTATGCTGTTTAAATGACACACGCATCTTAAGAGGCCAGAAGCTGTGCCAAGGCCATGCTCCAGTCCTAAGGATGCATGTGTCATTTAAACAGCATACCTCCAAAGTGACCAGAAGCAGCTTTATTTTGGCCTGTCTGTGTGGGCTTATTGGCAGGATACAGGCTGCCCAAAATGCACGGCTCCCTTGTGCAGAAAAAAGAACCTACAAAAAGCGGGTTCTATTTGCGGTGCGATTATGATGCCGGGAATTGTGGATGCTAAGCATCCGTTGCATCAAAATGGCAGCGCCTGTGTATATAGGGCGCCACCATTTTGATGCCCCCATCACGTGCAAGGGTTGAGGCCAGTATGGACAGTGTGCCCTTGGCCAACCCCTAGCACGTGACAGGAGTGCTGCAAAGGCCCGTCTGAAGAGGGCCTATGATAACCAAATTGAGGCTGTCATGCTTTGGTCACATCGTAAAAAAACATGACTCATTAACATTGACAATAATGATTGAAAAGGTAGAAGGCAGAAGAAAGAGAGGAAGGCCACATGCTAGATGGATGAATTTGCAGGACCTGAGCAAAGCAGTGGAGGACAGGATGCTTGCAGATATCTCATCCACATGGTTGTCATGAGTCAGGGTTGATTTGAGGGCAGTTAATGGCAACAAAGAAACTGGACTGCCCAGAAATACTATCTGGGGTGCAGCTACAGGGGGACAAAATGAAGACATTCCTCCCTAAATAAGAATGTTACCCCCTCATTCAGTTTTCATTCAGTCACCAAATTTCAAGCGTTGTAGTAACCTGAAATATCAGCTGAACATTTAGAAAGGCTGCTTAGGTATTCCAGGAAAAGGGGCAGGCAAATTGACCAAAGGCATTTGGATAAGGTACAGCAAATTTAGGAGTTCCAGGCTTGATTGAGTGTCATAGCCTCTATAGTGCTAGAAATTGAATATTGAAGAAAAAGTTCATTTGGGGGCAGAATTTTTATTTGCATGGGGGCCATACCCTATACTATACCCACCAATACTGCTATGTTAAGTGGTGTCCCCCTATGTGCTCTTCAGAAGAGAAGGGTTGAAAATAGGGTCATTGATCTCCACTTGGGAGAGCCGTCAATCACCCAGGAAGGAGGACTGGGTGATTGATGGCTCCCTCTGACATTGGCTGATGAGAATGTAGAAGAGGTGAGACGGAGGCAGCCCAGCAGGCCTTGAATTAACTTTTTGTTTTCCGGTAAGGCTTCTCTGGCTTTTTCAGCCCTCAGCAAGGCAGGTGAGTCCCTGTGCCTACAGAGGGGCCTCCACATGCCACCTGTGGCAGATGTGCTACAAAACAATCTTTATTTACAGATTAGGTTTGCCACCAGGGGTCTAAGATTATTTCCACATCTGGAATTAACTTAGTCTTTTAGGAATCATGGACTAGTGTAACGATATTTCAAAAAGCATCTCTTTCCATATAGTCTAATTGCTTCATCATCACATACACTTTCTTGAGTGCCTTCATGTGCTGTTGTATGAACTTAGGAGCCTATTCAAGAGAAGGCCTTGTAGTATTAGACCCTTATTTCTGAAATGCCTTCCCCACATAGATCTACCTGGGGCCTGCTTTGTTTCCTAAAATGCTATTCAGTAAAGCTTTTTCATTTTCTTCTATTTCTACTGCTATATTGAGTCTTTAAGTAATTTTGTCTTATGAGCCTGCTTAGAATTTCTTGTGCCTGTATTAGCATCTGCTTTAAATTGATTACTGATTTTAACTGACTATCTATACTAAATTTTCATTATGTTTTGATGGTATTATTTTATTTTATTATTTTTTGCACATTGTCCTAAGAGTAGACTAATAAATTTTACAAATAAACAAAGGACATCTATCAAAGGTAATAAAGAAATAAATTTGTTCTCCAGCTTTCCTGACAATTCAAGGTGCTAGCAACAGAATTGTGTCTCAACCCATCAAAATATCATGTAGAAAACAAACTACCAACTACTACATATTTTCTGCATCAGTAGTTGTTTCTCTCTCTGTCTCTTTTTCACACAGACACTCACTCACATATATACACACATACGGGGGGGGGGGGGGGAGATCCCTTTGGTTTGTGTAAAAGAGAATTTATTCTCTGCAAAAAAGAAATTATTCTGTGCAAAAATAAACAAGAAATTTGAAAAAAATT